>NC_052168.1:11936454-12080225 GCF_902713615.1 Scyliorhinus canicula
AAGACACTGGAGAGAGATTTTGTTGGAGTTCATGAAAACAAACTCTGTGTGTGGGGAGGGGGGTTGGGGGGGGGGGGGGGGGGGGCGGGCGGGGGTGAAGAGTTTTGCAAAGTGTTCTCTCGAATCTGGAACGTGACCCCACCCAAAAGTAGCTGAAAGACACAAAAAGGCTTGTTTAATCTTGTGCGTCAGGTTCTACGGTCCCTGACTTGCAAAGGATCGCTTGGAATATAATGTTTCGCTCATTTTGAGGGGAGGGGCTGATTGGGCGAACAGTGATCTTTTTCACATGCGGTGACCTGTGTGTTCAATGCCGGACCAGATTTACAGGACGTTCCCTGCGAGGAATATCAAAATATAAATACTGTTCCCAGCTGGACGTGAGATGGCCAGAGTGTTGCGAGCTTTGGATCTAAGTGATAAATGTGCTCTGGGACGCTGGTGTATACGAATTGAATATTAGTTGGGGAGTGGAGAGGGGGGGGAGAAAATGTAGAAATACATTTTGGGGACATATTAACTGAACTCGCTGGAGTGGGATCGGTGGGTAGGCATCTGAGCTGAAAGGCCCCGGGTTCGCGTCTCGCTCCCGGCCTTCCTGGCTGCGGAGGAACCCAGCCACTGGGGTGGAGGAGGAGGCAAGCCGGCCCACAGCCCGGATAAATGGACGCACGCGGTCGACGCCCGGAAGGGCCTCCGGCTGAGAAATCACAAAAAAGGGAAACGAGAAAGGGGGGTTGATGTCACCGGCATCGTGCCGATCCCATGTCAACCTGCGAAAAGCCAAAAGAGGAGACATTAACCGGACTCGCCGAGCTAATATGGTGGGAGCTTGCTGTGCGGCATTTAGAAGCAGCAGCATTTCCTCTTTTTTTTGTTGCTATTTGCCGTCGCCGTCACCGATTTGTACTTTTGGCTGGAAAGGGTTTGGGGGGGAAATTCTTGAGGCTGTGATTGAATGCAGGAAGTTGTTTTCTTAAAAGGCGAGGTACCTACCTAGATCTGGGTCATATAGAACATAGAACAGTACAGCACAGAACAGGCCCTTCGGCCCTCGATGTTGTGCCGAGCCATGATCACCCTACTCAACCCACGTATCCACCCTATACCCATAACCCAACAACCCCCCCCCCTTAACCTTACTTTTAAGGACACTACGGGCAATTTAGCATGGCCAATCCACCTAACCCGCACATCTTTGGACTGTGGGAGGAAACCGGAGCTCCTGGAGGAAACCCACGCACACACTGGGAGGACGTGCAGACTCCACACAGACAGTGACCCAGCCGGGAATCGGACCTGGGACCCTGGAGCTGTGAAGCATTTATGCTAACCACCATGCTACTGTGCTGCCCCCTGGATGGCATGAGGATGAGATCATGGGTAAATTCTTCTCCCAAGGATCATCCGTCAGTGGAATTCCCTTTGCTTGCCGAGCAGCGTAGGCCGGATCATCGAATATATTCCGAGGCCGAGTCGGGCCTGCTTTTGCGTGACGGGAGGGAGATTCCGGGATTATGGGGTGGGACGGGCAGGAAAGAGGGAGTTGAAGCCATGATCGATAATCTGCCGTGAATGCCCCCCCCCCCCCCCCCCCCCCCCCCCCCCCCCCCCCCCCCCCCCCTCCCTCCCTCTCTGGCCCCTGTTTCTTGTGTTCCTCTGATAGGCGACCAAATGATAATGGCTGTGCCACTCTTATTCAGCGCAGGCTGATGTTTGAACGGCCAATGGGATTGCAGGTGTAAATCCCCATTACACATGCTCTGGCCTGCTGTTGGCTCCTAAATTCCAACTGTGCTTTGTTGGCCTCTTGAGCAGTTCTGCGGTTACATGGCGTGTTGACTGTCGGGTGGTAGCTTGTCTGAACCTCTGGGCAATTACTTCTGTTTATTTGAGATTTTGAAATACAAGAGGGTTTGTAATCCTGCTGATGACATTCCTTGATTGATTTGTTAATTTGGGGTTTGGTGTAATATTTACAGCCATGGTAATTGGTATGCAAAGTCTTCCAACACTGGTGCGTGAGGTGAGTCTGAGAATTTAGCACATGGCATCGAATTTACGATGCCACAGTGCGCCATTCAACCCAGCTGGGCTGTAATCTGCAAGAGCCTTCTCCCATCTAATGTCATCCAACCTTGCCAGAACATTCCTTTCTCCTACCTCTACCTATCTAGCTGCTTCTAATAATAATAATAATCGCTTATTGTCACAAGTAGGCTTCAATGAAGTGACTGTGAAAAGCCCCTAGTCGCCACATTCCGGCGCCTGTTCGGAGAGGTCGGTACGGGAATTGAACCCGCGCTGCTGGCCTTGTTCTGCATTACAAGCCAGCTGTTTAGCCCACTGTGCTAAACCAGCCCCCAACAAAATGCTTCTGCGTCATTTTGGATCAACCACTTGCATGTGGTAGCAAACGTTCCACATTCTCGCCACTCTTTGAGGTCAAGGTGTTTCTCCTGAATTCCCAGTAGGATTTATTGGTGTCGGTCCTGTATTGGTGACCTCCCCTTGGTCCCCACTGCTCTATTAGGAATAATCTTGACATAAATTCATCTAGTTGGTGACTCACTTGGGGAAGGGGAAAAAAATGAAAGACTTGCATTTATATAGGGACTTTCACAATCTCAAATGTTCCAAAATGCTTTATAGCCAATTAAGTAAATGCTTTTGGAATGCAGTCATTTATAGAAAACACAGCGGCAGATTTGTAAACCGCAAGCTCCCGCAAATGATAAATGTGTGATCGTGAGCAGATAATCTGTTTTTACTGATGTCGCTTGAGGGATGAATGTTGGCCAGGACACTGGCGAGCACTCTGCTGGGAAATCTGTTTCATCCCTGTGAGAGGGCCAATTGGACCTTGGTGTCATACAACAACATACAGTGCAGAAGGAGGCCATTTGGCCCATCGACTCTGCACCGACCCACTTAAACCCTCACTGTCACCCTATCCCTGTAACCCAATAACCCCTCCCAACCTTTTTTGGACACTAAGGGCAATTTATCATGGTCAATCCACCTAACCTGCACATCTTGGGACTGTGGGAGGAAACTGGAGCACCCGGAGGAAACCCACGCACACACGGGGAGAACGTGCAGACTCCGCACAGACAGTGACCCAGCGGGGAATCGAACCTGGGACCCTGGCGCTGTGAAGCCACCGTGCTAGCCACTTGTGCTGCCCGAGGCTCATCCCAAGGGTGGAGCCTCTGACCGTGCAGCACTCCCTCGGCACTGCAGTAGAGTGTTATCTGGATTTCTGCTCGCACCTCTGGATTGGGACTCGAATCCGTGGTGGGCCACTGAGCCTGAATGAAATAATTTCCTAGAAACAGGGGTGGGCCATTCAGTCCTTCTCGAGCCTTCTCTACCATTGACCATGGCTTGTCGGACACTTCAGTGGTTTTGTTGAGTCCAAAATCTTCAATTTGGCACAGCTGTATCGAATCCTCTCAGCTCGCTCGAATGAAGGGAGCTGTAATTTTTGTGGATCTCTTGGAACAATCTTCTGGCTCTCCCATGGTTGCTATTGTCTGTTCCATTTGCTTGCAAATGAATGACTGGCGCTGGGGGGTGAGGCGCCAGGGGATGGCACGTTCTTGTGGAACTGTTCCTTCAAACGGGCAGCACGGTAGCATTGTGGATAGCACAATTGCTTCACAGCTCCAGGGTCCCAGGTTCGATTCCGGATTGGGTCACTGTCTGTGCGGAGTCTGCGCATCCTCCCGTGTGTGCGTGGGTTTCCTCCGGGTGCTCCGGTTTCCTCCCACAGTCCAAAATGTGCAGGTTAGGTGGATTGGCCGTGATAAATTGCCCTTAGTGTCCAAAATTGCCCTTAGCGTTGGGTGGGGTTACTGGGTTATGGGGATAGGGTGGAGGTGTTGACCTTGGGTAGGGTGCTCTTTCCAAGACCTGGTGCAGACTCGATGGGCCGAATGGCCTCCTTCTGCACTGTAAATTCTATGATAATCTATGAAACAAGCCCAGCACTGTTGGTGAAAGGGGGGGAGGCAGGGGGATTAGTCGGGAATACTCTGCCAGGGAGGGTCAGGAATTACGAGAAGCTATACAAAGGCAATGCCGAGTTCGAGTCTGTTGGACGAGGGGGCGGCAGCGTTCTTGTCAAAGCTAACTCCTAATTATCCGGCAGCACAGGAGGGCTTGGGGCTGAAAGAACACTGAGGCACGTGGTTGACGGTCAACCGTAAGCCCTCTGCCAGGTCGACTCACTGAACAGCTCGCTCGGCATCAAGCTGAGCACTTGACGGGCCTCTCGTTTCACAGGAAGTCCTGACTATATTTTTTGCGAGTGACGTTTCAAAATTTTCCGACAGGTGCGGGACGCCAGGCGCACGGGGCTTACCGGGGGTCCTGTTATGTCGGAAAATCATTCGCCTTTTTTTTTTTGTGATCACGTTTTTAACTTGTGAAATGAGGCTGATTGCTATGGTTTCTGCCCACTTCCTGTCAGCTGATTAGACTGTAGTATCAGCGGACGTTGAGTGGCTCCAATGAGCCCTCGGCCTGTCCAGATATCCATCGATTTCCCCACCCATTGAAACCAAGAAAGATCCAGATTTTAATAATAACCTTTTATCAGTGTCACATGTAAACTTAAATTAATGCAATGAAGTTACTGTGAAAATCCCCTAGCTGCCACACTCCACTGCCTGTTCGGGTACACTGAGGGAGAATTCTGAATGTTCAGTTCACATAGAACGTAGAACAGTACAGCACAGAACAGGCCCTTCGGCCCTCGATGTTGTGCCGAGCAATGATCACCCTACTCAAACCCACGTATCCACCCTATACCCGTAACCCAACAACCCCCCCCCACCACCCCCTAACCTTACTTTTTAGGACACTACGGGCAATTTAGCATGGCCAATCCACCTAACCCGCACATCTTTGGACTGTGGGAGGAAACCGGAGCACCCGGAGGAAACCCACGCGCACACGGGGAGGACGTGCAGACTCCGCACAGACAGTGACCCAGCCGGGAACCGAACCTGGGACCCTGGATCTGTGAAGCATTTATGCTAACCACCATGTTACCGTGCTGCCTAATACCACGTTTTAGGACTATGGGAGGAAACCGGAGCACCCGGAGGAAACCCACGCAGAGACGGGGACAACGTGCAGACTCCGCACAGAGAGTGACCCAAGCCCGGGAATTGAACCCGCTGTGAAGCAACAGTGCTAACACCTGTGCTACCGTGTTTCTACCCAAACCCATCCGCTCTGGTGCTTTTCGGTTTTGGGGGTATGATGAACTGTACGTGAGGTCTTCGTGTCAATCGGGTAACATGTCGGGCTTGCCTCCTTCGTTGAAAGAAATAATGTTTCGTAGAAAATGGGCTCTTATGATTTGGAGTCCGTGGAGTCTCTTTAATTCCTTCATGGGATGTGGGTGTTGTGATGCGTGTTTTTTTTTTTAACTTGTCCCTAATTTCCCTCGAGAGGGTGGTGGTCAGACACTGCCTAGAACCGCCGCTGTCCATGGAATGTAGGTACACCCACAGTGCTGTTAGGAAGGGAGTTCCAGGGGGGCAGCACGGTGGCGCAGTGGTTAGTGCTGCTGCCTCACGGCGCCGAGGTCCCAGGTTCGATCCCAGCTCTGGGTCACTGTCCGTGTGGAGTTTGCACATTCTCCCCGTGTTTGCGCGGGTTTCACCCCCACACAACCCAAAGATGTGCCGGTTAGGCTTTGACAAAGGGTCACCTGGACCCGAACCGTGAGCTCTTTTCTCTCCCTACAGACGCTGCCAGACCTGCTGAGGTTTTCCAGCCTTTTCTTTTTAGTTTCAGCATCTGCAGTAATTTGCTTTTATCCAGGGTAGGTGGATTGGCCATGCTAAATTGCCCCTGAATTGGAAAAAATGAATTGGGCACTCTAAATTTAAAAAAAAAAAAGGAATGGAGTTCCAGGATTTTGACCCAGCAACAATGTATGGTTCCAAGTCGCGATGGTGTGTGACTTGGAGGGGAGTTTGCAGGGTGTAGTATTCCCATTGTCTGCTCTGTTCCTTTTCTGGTAGCAGAAGTCAAGGATTTGGAAAGTGCTGTTGAAGGAGGCTTGACCAGTTGCTGCAGTGCATCTTGTAGAAGGCGCACGTTGCTGTCCCTGCGTCGGGACAGGAGGAAGTGGATGTTTTAAGGTGGTGGGTGATTGGGTGCTATTTCTGCCCCTATCCTCGAGGGCTTGTATGTTTGAGGAGTGTGCGTACATCCCGAATGTCTAGGGACCTAACCCAGCGTCAAAAAACGGACTCTTCTAATCACCCAGACCAGAAGGGCCCAGTTCATGTCAAAGCCGAGACTTGCCCGTAAATACCCGCGCAGCAAAGATTGGCCTGTTGCGGGCCGAGTATCTCCCAAGACCGTTGGTGCGTGGAATTCTCTTACCCAGAAAGTAATGGAGGCCGGGGTATTGAGTTCGTTGAAGGTAGAGATAGCTCAGCTTTGTGAGGTGAGGGAGTCGAGGGTTACGGGAAACGGACAGGAAAATGGAGCGGAGTCCACAAACGGATCAGCCATGATCTCATTGAATGGCGGAGCAGGCTTGAAGGCCTCCTCCTGCCCCCATGTTTCTAAAACTGGGATTGTTGAATCTCTACTTGTCTAACGGGACCCTTTTTTTAAAATCTGGAGGACTTTATGTTTTTTTTTAAATAAATTTAGAGTACCCAATTCATTTTTTCCAATTAAGGGGTAATTTAGCATGGCCAATCCACCTACCCTGCACATCTTTTGGGTTGTGGGGTGAAACCCATGCAGACACGGAGGACCTCATTTTTACCATTCCCTCCCTCTCTGCTAGAAATCAGATGGAGACGAGGAGAGGGATAGATATGTGGCTCAGACCCTCATATCCCACTGCCTCTTCGCTGTGCCTTTTCAGCTCCCAATCCGACGGAGCCCTCCTTACTAAACCTGTCGGACTTGATGTTGTCCACGTCCTTGCCAGTTAGTTGCATGGGGGGGGCCTGGGCAGGGGTGGGGAGCGGGACGGTGCTCTTGAAATAGAGCAAACTTGTGTGTTGAGCTGACTCCTATCGATCTGATCTGACAGCGCAGGAGGGCACGACCCTGAAGGAAACTGAGGCCAGGGGCTGATTGCTGAAAACTCGCTGCCGGGATTACTTTTTTTTTTAAAGCTGCAGAGCTCGAAACCTGGGAGTCATTAAATAAGAGAAACTTCTCGACCCAATGAGGGAGTGGTGAGAATGTGGAACATGCTGCCAAGTGGTGTCGATGTTGTTGAGGCAATAGTGCTGATTACGTAGCTTCCCCTTAAATGAGGGAGGAGTAGATGGGTTTAGATGAAGGATGCAAAGTGGGGAGTGCTACAGCATGGAACATTTGCGTTGAACGGACAGTTTTGGCTGTGCACTTTTGATTATGGAGGTAAAAGGCACCTTTTGAAAAAATGTATTTTTATTACAAATTTGTATCAAAGCAGGTTGCAATCAGTGAGAAGGTCACGCTCCTTTGCCCAAGTTACTGGTTACCCACATTGTTCTTTCGCTAGCGCGGTCCCACCACCCCACCCTCCCGCCCTGTTTCCCCTTTTCTGTGTGACTCTCTTACCTCCAATTTCGGCCGCCTCCTTTTCCGTTTTCTTTCCCGTCTCTGCTGAACCTGCGGCCTTGTGCTGCAGTTAATAATTGGCCAGCATTCTACCCGAGTGGCCAGTCCTCCGCTGGTGGATGGAGAATGCGCGCAGCCGGATTACCCAAAAAGGTGGCACCTTAGGGTCAGATTCTGTGCCCAGAACGGCTCATTGGGGCAGCTGTCTGAAATAGGGTTGAAATCTTGCCGTTTTTATCTTCCTTCAATGAGGCCGGCAATTTCATAGAATTTACAGTGCAGACGGAGGCCATTCGGCCCATCGAGTCTGCACCGGCTCTTGGAAAGAGCACCCTACCCAAGGTCAACACCTCCACCCTATCCCCATAACCCAGTAACCTCTCCCAACACTGAGGGCAATTTTGGACACTAAGGGCAATTTATCACGGCCAATCCACCTAACCTGCACATCTTGAAAATGAAAATCGCTTATTGTCACGAGTAGGCTTCAATGAAGTTACTGTGAAAGCCCCTAGTCGCCACAATCCGGCGCCTGTCCGGGGAGGCTGGCACGGGAATCGAACCGTGCTGCTGGCCTGCTCGGTCTGCTTTAAAAGCCAGCGATTTAGACCAGTGAGCTAAACCAGCCTCTTTGGGACTGTGGGAGGAAACCGGAGGCCCCCCCCCGGAGGAAACCCACCCACACACGGGGAGGATGTGCAGACTCCGCGCAGACAGTGACCCAAGCCGGGAACCGAACCTGGGACCTAGGAGCTGTGAAGCAATTGTGCTGACCGCAATGCTGCCGTGCTGCCCCTGCTGAGTTGGGGATTTGAACCCCTGTCCCCTAGAACATTAACCTGGACCTCCTGGGTTACTCACTCAAGGGCATTACCACTACACCAACATTTTCAGTTGGATAAAACTTTGTGTGTCTAGGGATCATCTTGAGCAATACTTTCGCCAGCTGAACCCAGTGGATCTGACTGTTTGAATTTGTTGCAACGTCTTGTGCCCTGCACGTTTCACGCCCTTTTAAAAGCAAATGGGTTTCTAAGCCAATCTTCAACAAATATAGCTCCCACTCTTTGGAATTCTCGTCTTCGAGAAGCTCTCCCTGCTCGAGCTTTTCGGAACATTGAAGCTTCCAGATTGTGGTTGCTGGGCGAGCAGCCAGCGCTCCTGACCTGCTATTCCTGCACCAGCAAATTGTGAAATTAAACTCCATAAATCCGCCTGGAAAGACGTTGGACTGTCATGAAAACCTGGCTGGGTCATCGTGTCTTTCGGGGAAAGGAACCTGCCTTCCTGACCCAGGCTACTTGTTTTTAATCCCTGCATCTTGGCATCCCTGGGTGCCCCAATGTTACCCATGTGTTACCATGAGGTGGCGGCATAGTGGTATAGTCACCGGACTAGTAATCGTCAGACCCAGGGTTCAAATCCCACCGCAGCCATAACGTTTTAGAGTTCAAACATTGTCAATTGTTACAATCATACATCTCGTAGAATCCCTCGAGTGCAGAAGGGGGTCATTGGGCCCCATCAAGTCTGCGCCAGCCCTAGGGCGGCAGGTGGCGCAGTGGTTAGCACTGGGACTGTCAGGACCAGGGTTCGAATCCCGGCCCTGGGTCACTGTCTGTGTGGAGTTTGCACATTCTCCCCGTGTCTGTGTGGGTTTCACCCCCACAACCCAAAGATGTGCCAGGGTAGGTGGATTAGCGAGGTCTGGTTTTAGCTCACTTGGCTAAATCGCTGGCTTTTAAAGCAGACCAAGCAGGCCAGCAGCACGGTTCGATTCCCGTACCAGCCTCCCCGGACAGGCGCCGGAATGTGGTGACTAGGGGCTTTTCACAGTAACTTCATTGAAGCCTACTCGTGACAATAAGCGATTTTCATTTCATTTCATTTCAATTGCCCCTTAATTGGGAAAAATAAATAAGTAATTGGGTACTCTAAATTTATTTATTTATTTTTTAAAAGTCTGCACTGATCCATTCCACCCTGTACTCGTAATCCTGTAACTTAACCTGTACTTCCCTGGACACATGAGGAGCAATTTAGCCTGGCCAATCCACCTAACCTGCACATCATTTAAGACTGAGGAAGGAAACCGAAGCACCCGGAGGCAATCCACGCAGATATTGGGTGACGGGGCAAACGTGCGAACTCCACACCGTCACCCGAGACCGGAATTAAACCCGGGTCAGTGATGCTGTGGGGTAGCAGTGCTAACCGCTGTGTCACCGTGTCGCCATCAGGTTCACGATAATGTCCTTCACCTGCGGTGGGAATCTGCCGTCTTTACCCGGTCTGGCCTACATGTGGATTCAGACCCGCATCAATGTGGCTGGTTCTTAACCTGACCCTCTGGAATGGTCCGGCGAGCCACTCCGATCGAGGGCAATTAAGGATGGGCAGCAACTTCTTGCCTTGCAAAGCGACGCCCACATCCCACGAAAGAAACCATTTTGGGGGGGAAAAAAAGGCAAAACGGATACACGTGTCTCTCTTGTCAAGTTCTTTTGAGATGCTCTTTCCGTGAAAAGTACGACATAAATCCAAATTGTTTCTTTTGTGAAGTCGGGCAGGGATTTCTGATGAGGAAAGATGGTTTGATTTTAGACGGACTATTTTCAGTTGCCCTCCTTGACCTGGGCCTTGCCTTGCCTTTCCCAACTCTTTCTCGCCTTTTAATTCCTGCTGGCGAGATGTAGTTTCGGCGATACTGAAACTTTGTTTGACTCTCGATAACACGGCCTTTTGACTTTCCAACTGTTTTGAGATTGGATTAAGACTTCATTTAAAAAAAAAAAATGTCTTGAATGTTTGTTTATGCTCAGCTTGACGGATTGGTCAGCTGTGCTGGCTATTTTTAATCTGTTTTATGACAATCCCCGCCTGGGGGTTTGCATGTCTTTTATTGAAAGGAATACGAATAAATGTTATTCAACTGCTTGACATTTTTTTTTGTAAATCTCTGCCCGTGGGAGAGACCCAAGTGTTGGCTCGAGATTTGATGCCTGTTTGGCTCGTTTCCAAGCCTGTATCTTGTCTTACTCCCTCTGCCTGCGATAAAATTCCCAGTCTGCGATAAAATTCCCAGTGCGAGTTGATTGATGCCTTGGAGAGTGGAGATAATTGACCGGTTTACAGATCACAGCCCCTGGCACTGCAGAAAGGGTACAGTTGGGTTTTTTGTAGCACGCCCCGTGTGGGTTCTAGATGATGTGTGGTTAATTGATTTTTGTTTCCCCTTCTTTCTCTCTCTCTCTCTTTCTCCCCCCCCCCCCCTAAAAGAAAGGGAGGGTGTCGCCCAAGGATCCATCAAGTTATTTTGAGGTTGTTGCACACTTTTTAGAAAGACCTGACCATTCTGCAGGATTGTAGATGGAGGGGGGTTGGGAAGGGGGTGGTGGGCACAGCAGGAGGCTATTTGGCCGATCGTATCTGCGTTAATTCTTTGAAAGAGCTGACCAATGAGTCTGCCCCTCCCCGATTCTTGAGTCGTTGTCCAATTACTGTTGAATCTGCTTCCCCTCCCTCACTAGTTGAGCGTTCCAGATTGATCCAGACCCGAGGGGTTCGTTTAGCACACTGGGCTAAACGGCTGGCTTGCAATGCAGAACCGGGCCAGCAGCGGGGGTTCAATTCCCGTTCCGGCCTCCCCGAACAGGCACTGGAATGTGGCGACTCGGGGCTTTTCACAGTAACTTCATTGAAGTCTACTTGTGACCATAAGCGATTTATTATTATAGATTGTCAAAGACTCGCGCCTTGTTCCTTTTGCCAGTTATCCTAAACCTGTGTCCTCTGATTCTTGACCCCTCCCACCAGCGAAATTAGCTTCTCTTTGATTATCCTATTGACATCCCTCTCGAATTGAAGCTCCTCCATTAAATCATCCCTTCTCTGGTTGAAAGGTTCTGCACACTTGCCTCCAGAGTACAGAAGTCTCCACTAAGTTGATTTGGGATATTCAAAATGCTCTCAACTGTGTTCCTCAGTTCATAGATATTCATAGAATTTACAGCGCAGAAGGAGGCCATTCGGCCCATCGGGTCTGCACCAGCCCTTGGAAAGAGCACCCTACTTAAGCCCATGCCTCTACCCTAGCCCCGTAACCCAGTAACCTCACCTAACCTTTTGGACACTAAAGGGCAATTTAACGTGACCAATCCACCTTCCCTGCACATCTTTGGACGGCTGGAGGGAACCGGAGCACCCGGAGGAAACTCACGCAGACACGGGGAGAACGTGCAGACTCCACACAGTCACTCGAGGTCGGAATTGAACCCAGGATCCTGAGTTGTGAGGCAGCAGTGCTAACCACTGTGCCAACCATATGGTATATCAAGGTGATGTGTGGTTGATTGATTTACGATCGGCCAAATAGCCTCCTTCTGTGCCCACCACTCCTTCCCAACCTCACTCTTAACAACAATTCTGCAGAATGGTCAGGTCTTTCTAAAAAGTGTGCAACCATCTCAAAATAAGTTGATGGATTCTTGGGCGACACCCTTCCTTTCTGGGGAGGGGGGGGACAAAAATCAATAACCAATCGGAGACTGGTTTCTCCCTGCACTGGTTGCTGATTGGCTGCTGGAGACACCAACGTGCGATTGGGCTCGCTGGGAGTCGGCGGGAATGCATTTCAAGCTAAAAGTTTGAGGCTGGGAATTTGTGGCCGTGCACTTTTGAAGGGTTCCATCAACAAGGGCTGTGTGGCCTGAACAGTTTGGGAAACATTACCCCGATTCCACCATCAATGGCCTCACTCTTGACGCTCCAGAAGCCTTTCGTGTGGAACTCAAATTTAAAACCACGAAAATTTGGATTGGAATATTAAACTGGAAAAGAAGTTGATTTTGACAAGAAATAGGAAATGCGCGTCCTTGAGAAATGTCGGTATGAAGAAACTGTAGCCTAAAGTCATACAAGATGTTGGATTACCGCTTCTGATGCAAAGTGTCCCCAGTGTTGAAACTAAATGACCACATTTACAAACCCTAAGTTAGGGAACGTACTTGATGAAGCTGAACATGTCCAGAAAAATATAGTCCCGTTTTACTGTTGAATCTGCAACTGGAAGAGAATCGCGGGCTAAATCGAGGCTTCCTGAATTTGCAGAGATTTGGATTGGATTAACACCTCGGTGACAGACCAGCAGATAATAATGACTTGTCTCCTTGCCTGCCCGGTATTGAAGCAGTCAAAACGCTATGATATCCAGCCAGAATCAATGAAGTTACCGTGAAAAGCCACATTCAGGCGCCTGTTCGGGCTCACGGGAGGGAGAATTCAGAATGTCCAATTCACCGCGTCTTTCGGGACTAGTGGGAGGAAACCGGAGCGCCCGGAGGAAGCCCACGCACACACTGGGAGAACGTGCAGACTCCACGCAGACAGTGACCCGAGCCGGGAATCAAACCTGAGACCCTGGAGCCGTGAAGCAACAGTGCTAACCACTGTGTTTCCGTGCTGCCCATCGGGCTGGTTTAGCTCAGTGGCCTAGACAGATGGTTTGTAATGCAGGACGAGGCCAGCAGCATGGGTTCAATTCCCGTACCAGCTTACCCAAACAGGTGCCGGAATGTGGCGACTAGGGGCTTTTCACAGTCACTTCATACTTGTGACAATAAAAGATTATGATTATTTGTTGAGCCTTTTCACTGTTTGTACAGGGGTGTTGGGCTGTTGTTTAATCATGGTCCTTGTGCGACAGGCAACGTGTCCAACATTGGGAAGAGCCCAGTGAAGTGCAAGACCCCTCTTCTTAAAAAAAAATCTGAATCCTGATCAGCGAGGTCCAAAATATTATTTCAAAATGCAGACAAAATTTTAATTTTGAGAAGTCGATTGAAAATAGATTTTGGATGAAACTGTGTTATTTTAATCTTCTTCTCCAAGGGATCAACCCATTTCAGATTGAATTAATGAAGGGGAGTAAGTTAAGAGGGTGCCCAGGGAATGAGTCGCAATGAGCTTGGCAGTAGGTGTTTGAAAATCCACCCACGGTGGCTTTGTTACCGATCTGAACAATCGTTTCTTGTTTTTTTCCAAAACCAGTTCTAAAATGTGCGTGTAATTCCCTTGCAATAACCCCCTCCTTTGTCAGAATTTCTCTTTTATTCCCCAACCCAATCTCTTTTTTTGCAGAGAGATAGCGGCAGTGCGCGTGCGTGCTGCGCGCTCCCAGGGCAAGGTTATCTTTGTGTCAGGGCTGTCCTCTGTTCCCCAGCCTTTCCTGTTTAACCAGAGCTCGCTGTAATAACAAACGTGTTTCTAAAAATGTCCCCTTAGTGTAGGACTTGAATCAGCTTACCATCAATTTCCTTAGGCATGTGTAATATATACACACTCCAGCCTGTTCTCTGATACATCAGTCTTGTAATCCAATTACATTGGAAAGTTTTGCCTTTTTCTTTCGTGAGCACAACAGCGATTTTAATTTCGAGTTTAAAGCCTTGATAGGTTCTTGAACGTCAGCGTGAATGGGGCATGAGGGATTAGCAGCAATTGATTCACCCTGAGCAAGTGTTATAACTTGAAGCCTTGACATTATTTCCCATCGCTCGCGTAAACAACTAATTTCTGTTGATCAGTCCTGTTGCTAAGTCGCGTCAAGCAAAAACTTAGCAACTGAAATAAAGACGGCTCTGCTATTACTTTGCTGACCCCGTTTGGAGGTTAATTAAATATAAGGTTTTAGAGTGCTCAATTCATTTTTTTTTTACAAATTAAGTGGCAATTGTGTGGCCAATCCACCTACCCTTTGGGTTGTGGGGGCGAAACCCATGCAAACACTGGGAGAATGTGCAAACTCCACACGGGATCGAACCTGGGACCTCAGCGCTGTGAGACAGCAATGCGAACCGCTTTGCCACTGTGCTGCCCCTCCCCCCCCCCCCCCCCAATTCATTTTTTCCAATTAAGGGGCAATTTAGCATGGCTAATCCACCTACCCTGGACATCTTTGGGTTGTAGGGGTGAGACCCAAGCAGACACAGGGAGGATGTGCAAACTCCACACGGATAGCGATCCGGGGCTGGGATCGAACCCGGGTCCTCAGTGGGAGGTTAATATGAATAACTAGTTCAGTCTCAAGATGACACTAACCGGGCCATTTCTGCCCTCACCATGATGCCCCCCCCCCACCCCCAAATCTAAAGAGTGCTGTATCCCAAATTTCCAACTCTCTCTTCACTGGCCGTTCATCCTGCCCATTATTAATCTTCTCCTTTTGCTTCACCTTTCATTTTTCCTGCATTTAGCCCTGCAGCCATACTCTGCAGGGTTAATGTAAGTAAAGATCACGTGACGACGAAGTCTGCTGAGCGAGAGTTCTATGTGAAGCCTCGTGTTGAGCCTTACTGGGTGCGTTGTTGGAGGAATGCTCAATAAACCTTTGCCTCCAGCAGTCTTGGCTTTTCTATGTCCCCTTCCCGTGCGCAGGAAAAGCCAACTTGTAGCTGAATCCAGCCCCCCCCCCCTCCACCAACCTCCTCTCCCCCCCTCCCCCTCCACACCATCTCCCCCAGTCTTAACCTTCGTCCCGAGTCTCGAACTCCATTCCAATGGCTCCACAAATTCAACAACCCCAAATCCCAACTCCATCCTTGGAAAATCAATACCGGGCGTAAATAGGCAACCGCGATCTCTTCCTGTACGTGCCGCCGGAACCTCATGCCAATATTACTGTGCCGACTGGCTCTCCGTGCCTCTCTACCCCCTCCCAGTGCTGCTTCAGATTAAATCCCCTCTCTGCTCCCTGGATAAAGATTTGCTTGCTGCATTCATGTAGATTTAGTGCTGCGCTAAATGGGATCTGATTGTTTTCTTGGAATGAGCCTGATCACGCGATCAAGACTTTCCCAGCGAACGTCTTAAAATTTTGTATTGTTTGCAGCCTCCCGTTTATTACCAGTGCGGTTCCCGGCAACGTCGGGCTCGGGAGCAGCAGGCCATTCGGCCCATCCAGCCTGCTCCGCCATTCAATAAGATCACGGCCGATCGGATTGTGGTCTTAACCCCACCCCCCCCCCCCCCTCTTCCCCCTTATATCCCCAGGCCACCAACATCTCCCCAGGTGCTTCGGAGCAGGAGCCAGAGCCCTTTGGGGGGGTGGTGTGGGGAGGGGGAAAGAGTGGACGTAGCAAGAGTTAGATTGACCACGATCTTATCAAATAGTGGAGCAGGTAACTCAGAAATGTACAAAATTGTGAGGTGGCTGGGAAGGGCCCAGATATTTAGCAGAGAGGTCAGTGACTAGGGGGCATAGATTTATATAGTAACTGGTAGAAAGATTTAGAGGGAAGATGAGGAAACCTCTTTTCACCCAGAGACTTGTGGACTCCGCAGGAACCCTCATGCTCCGTTAAAAGGATGTGCGCGCCCAGTGGCATAACCTGTAGGATTAGGGACCAAATACTAGGGCAGCACGGTAGCATTGTGGATAGCACAATTGCTTCACAGCTCCAGGGTCCCAGGTTCGATTCCCGGCTTGGGTCACTGTCTGTGCGGAGTCTGCACAGCCTCCCCGTGTCTGCATGGGGTTTCCTCCGGGTGCTCCGGTTTCCTCCCACAGTCCAAAGATCGGCAGGTTAGATGTCCAAAATTGCCCTAGTGTTGGGTGGGGTTACTGGGTTATGGGGATAGGGTGAAGGTGTGGACCTTGGATAGAGTGCTCTTTCCAAGAGCCGGTGCAGACTCGATGGGCCGAGTGGCCTCCTTCTGCACTGTGAATTCGATGATGCTGGAAAGTGATTGAGCTAGGTGGCTTTTTTTTTCACTGGTGCAGACATGATGGGCCAAATGGCCTCCATCTATGCTGTAAACCAAGGAGGAATGCAGCTGATGCGTGTCTAATCTAATCTTGTGCCTGACCTGGCTTGACCATGTTGCACGTGAACCACAGCTTGCCCTCCTCAGTCAATCTTCCTCCTGTGTTTGGAGAGCAAAGATAATCCCATTTCCCAGCTGAAATACCTTTTTTCCCAGTCTTTCCTGCAGATAGTATAGATCACTCCCATGATCCTTCCTGTCTTAAGGCCAAGACCTTCAGCTCCCCCTGTCTTTTGTCAGTTGCTGTTGGCATTTTCTCCCATCCACCCCAGCTCCGAGATTTCCCTGCCATTCCCCTTAATGTTTTTCTTCTGTTTTCGCTCTCTCCTCTCTCTTTCTCTCTCTCTCTTTCTCTCTCTCTCTTTCTCTCTCTCTCTTTCTCTCTCTCTCTCTCTCTCTCTCTCTCTCTTCCCCTCTCTCTCTCTCTCTCTCTCTCTCTCTCTCTCTCTCTCTCTCTCTCTCTTTCTCTCACTCTCACTCTCACTCTCATTCGGTGACCTGACCTGGCAACCGTGCTATCTTCATTGTAAATGGCATCTCCTCGCTCCAGGCACGAGGAATGTTAAGTTTTTGCTGCAGTGTGTATTTTTGAGCGGGCTGAGTTGAGAGTAAATCTTGCTTCAGAAACGAAGGACGTGGATTTAATTAGCATGTGATTAATTCCACACCTTCCCCCCCCCCCCCCCACCCCCCCACCAAGTTCTTAATATCTAATTCATAGAGTTTCTACAATGCAGAAGGAGGCCATTTGGCCCATCGAGTCGGCACCGACCCTCCGAAAGAAAACCCTAACCTGGGCCCACCTAACCGTTGGACAATAAGGGGCAAGTTGGACACTAAGGGGCTAGTTATCATGGCCAATCCATCTAACTGGCACATTTTTGGACTGTGGGAGGAAACCGGAGCACTGGGAGAAAATGCAGACTCCACACAGCCAGACTCCACACAGACAGTCACCCAAGGCTGGAGTCGAACTAGCAGCAGTGATAACCACTGTGCTGCGACTTGTTCTGTAGGGCGGTCACGTTGGCAAATCCCAGACCGAGCAACTCTCCTGGATTTCCCTGGGCTGTCCTGCAATTGGGCCCCTACGTCCCGCATCTCGGCTTGTGCTTTCCTGGGATGTGTGTTGTCCAGGAATTCACCTGCGCCTGCTAGTCGTTGTCTGAACACGCTTGGGCCTGTCCTTGTGGCCACACATGCGCCAGACCCAGAAGTGCTTTGATTTATTCTGGGATGAGGTTTCTGAGTGTGAGTGTGTGCGTATCCGGGGAAATGTTCAACCGAGAACTCACTCCTCGGTTAGGCCGCCCCAACAGTGTCCCTTAGTTTATTCCTCCACGAGTTGGCCACCCGAGCAAATACCGCAACCGATTTATGCATGGCAAGATCCAATCGCAAATCTAGTCCCATCGACCTTGAGGGACTTTTGCGTTGGAGGGTGAATTTTGTTTCAATCTAGCACTGTCCATGCTCAGCCTAAGGGTAGAGCATGGTGGGGTAAGGGTAGAGCATGGTGGGGTAAGGGTAGGGCATGGTGGGGTAAGGGTAGGGCATGGGGGTGGCGGGGTAAGGGTAGGGCATGGGGTGGTGGGGTAAGGGTAGGGCATGGGGGTGGTGGGGTAAGGGTAGGGCATGGTGGGGTAAGGGTAGGGCATGGGGGTGGTGGGGTAAGGGTAGGGCATGGGGTGGTGGGGTAAGGGTAGAGCATGGGGGTGGTGGGGTAAGGGCAGGGCATGGGGGTGGTGGGGTAAGGGTAGGGAATGGGGGTGGTGGGGTAAGGGCAGGGCATGGGGGTGGTGGGGTAAGGGTAGGGAATGGGGGTGGTGGGGTAAGGGTAGGGCAAGGGGGTGGCGGGGTAAGGGTAGGGCATGGGGGTGGCGGGGTAAGGGTAGGGCATGGAGTGGCAGGGTAAGGGCAGGGCCTGGGGGTGAACCAGCATGGGGGTTGCAGGGTAAGGGTAGGGCATGGGGGTAGCGGGGCAAGGATAGGGCATGGACGTGGCGGGGCAAAGGTAGGGCATGGGGGTGGCGGGGTAAGGGTAGGGCATGGGGGTGGTGGGGTAAGGGTAGAGCATGGGGTGGTGGGGTAAGGGTAGGGCATGGGGGTGGCGGGGTAAGGGTAGGGCATGGGGATGGCAGGGTAAGGGTAGGGCATTGAGTGGCAGGGTAAGGGCAGGGCCTGGGGGTGACCTAGCATGGGGGTTGCAGGGTAAGGGTAGGGCATGGGCATGGCGGGGCAAGGGTAGGGCATGGCGGGGCAAGGGTAGGGCGGGGCAAGGGTAGGGCATGGCGGGGCAAGGGTAGGGCATGGCGGGGCAAGGGTAGGGCATGGCGGGGCAAGGGTAGGGCATGGCGGGGCAAGGGTAGGGCATGGCGGGGCAAGGGTAGGGCATGGGGTGGTGGGGTAAGGGTAGGGCATGGGGTGGTGGGGTAAGGGTAGGGCATGGGGGTGGTGGGGTAAGGGTAGGGCATGGGGGTGGCGGGGTAAGGGTAGGGCATGGAGTGGCAGGGTAAGGGCAGGGCCTGGGGGTGACCTAGCATGGGGGTTGCAGGGTAAGGGTCGGGCATGGGGGTGTGGTTAGGGTCAGGCATGGGGGTGGCAGGGCATGAGGTGGTGGGGTAAGGGTAGGGCACGGGGTGGTGGGGTAAGGGTAGGGCACGGGGGTGGCGGGTAAGGGTAGGGCACGGGGTGGCGGGTAAGGGTAGAGCATAGTGGTGGAGGGGTAAGGGTGGGGCATGGGGGGGGGGGAAGAGTTAATAATGAAAGGGAGAGGCTATGACAGGATAGCAGTAGTGAACAAACGACCGAATGGATGATAGTGCAGGGTAATGGGAGGAGAAACAAAAGATGGCGGGTGTGGGGGAGGGGAAGTGGGGGAGGGGAAGGAGAGATGGGGGGGGGGGGGGGGGGGGGAGGAATGGGAGAGGTGGAGAGAGAGGAAGAGCCAAATCATCATTGAAAATGGGGACAGTGTTTTATCATCCAAAACACCGGAATGAGTCCAGCAGGTTGTCTTTAGTTCTTTCTGACGTTTAGACTTCAGCCTGGGGGGTGGGTTTCGTGACCACTCCAGTGGCGCAACTAAAACTTCCAACAAAGCTGTTTGGTGTGTGTGTGACTCACATTTTGTACAGCTTTGTGTTGTAACAGGAAGCCTGTAGTCATTGTAATTGTTGCATCAGTGTAAAGCGGGCTGGCCCACCGCACCAATTCCCGGAGGACTAAAATTTTAACAGTCTGGAAAGATTAGTTGGTAATTGTTGAAGAGGCGGATCGCATCTAGGGAGGGCAGCAAATTTAAATTTTCTATTTTTGTTTTTTAGTCAATCGCTTCCTCCTGAATCATCTCTTCTTTTTTTTTTTTCCCTCTCACATTTATTCCTGCTCCTCTTTGCTTTGCGTTCTCTTCCTTGACTTTGACTCTTTTCCCTTCAGGGCAACTATTCCGGTGGGCACCAGCCTTGCAATCGGGCACCTTGGGCCAGGTGGCATGAGGAAAATTTAAATGTGGGCAGCACGGTAGCATTGTGGATAGCACAATGGCATCACAGCTCCAGGGTCCCAGGTGCGATTCCGGCTTGGGTCACTGTCTGTGCGGAGTCTGCACATCCTCCCCGTGTGTGCGTGGGTTTCCTCCGGGGGGCTCCGGTTTCCTCCCACAGTCCAAAGATGTGCGGGTTAGGCGGATTGGCCATGATTAATTGCCCTTAGTGTTGGGTGGGGTTACTGGGTTATTGGGATAGGAGGAGGTGTTTACCTTGGGTTGGTTGCTCTTTCCAAGAGCTGGTGCAGACTCGATGGGCCGAATGGCCTCCTCCTGCACTGTAAATTCTATAACATGCTGGCTAAATGGTGTATTATCAGGAGCAGGCAATTCAGCCCCTCATTGAACAGGTCCAGATCCGGGGATTCTCCCTTTTTTTTTAAGAGGAATCAGTTTGGTTGGAAAAAGAATATTTCCGCCCCTTTGCCAGAAAAAGGATATGGCGGGCCTTCAAGGGATTTTGCCAGACTGATCCCCGAGATGAGGTGGTGGCGCTGTGGGTAGCACTGCTGCCTCACAGCTCCAGGGACCCAGGTTCAATTCTGGCCTGGCGTAACTGTCTTTGCAGAGCTTGCACGTTCTCCAGTTCTGTGTTGGTTTTCTCTGGGGGCCGGTCCAGTCTCCTCCCACTGTCCCAAAGATGTGAAAGTCGGGGAATTGGCTGTAACCCATGCGCTGGGATAGGGTGGGGGAATGGGGTCCAGGTCGGGTCCTCTTTCAGAAGGTCTGTGCAGACTCGATGGGCCGAATGGCCACCTTCTGCACCTTGGGGATTCATTGGTTCTATGAGGACTGCTCTCCGGGAAGAGATTGAGTGGACTAAGCTTAACCGTGCCACAGAGGAGGTTGGAGCAGACAGCACAAAGGTGCAGTGATGAAATGTCACTGTCTTGAGGACTTCCAGCTATGGTGCACCAAGTGATTGAAAACCATTGTAGAACCTCTGGGGTTGTATGCCTGACATGGGACCTGCATTGTAAACCATCAAGGATATTGCAATCAACCTTGTTTTCAGGCCTTTGATGGAGCATGCTAGGTGAACAGAATGTTCAACTTGAACTGTTTTAGAATCTACTTTTCTAAGTTTGATAAAATAGTTTTGGGGGGGCGGGGGGGAGAAAGTCCCTTGAGTTTAGAAAAATAAGAGGTGATTTCATTTGAATCGCAACATTGTTAAGAGGCTTGGCATGGCAGATTATTGGGGGGGGGGTCTGTTTCCTCTGGCTGGGGAGTCTGGAGGTAGGGGTCACAGTCTCCAAGAAAAGGTGTCGGACACTTCGAACGGAGATGAGAATTTTTTTCCGCTCTCAAACTTGTCAATCTTTTCGCGTTGAGTCATGTTCACGATTTGAGGTCCGACGATTTTTAGGGAGTGGTGGGATGTCCGATTCGTTACTGGGGAGGCATCGCTAGCAATGCCAAGCATTTGGTACCCATCCTTAATTGCCCTTGAACCGAATGGCTTGCTGGGCAATTCCAGGGGCAGTTGAGTCAGCCGCATGGGTCTGGAGTCGTATGTAGGCCAGACCAGGTAAGATTTCCTTTCGTAAAGGACATTAGTGAACTATATGGGTGTTTGCAATAATCTGGTAGTTTCGTAATCATCACACAATCTCAGCTGCAATGGGGAACCCGTTTGACGGTAAACTGTCTCCACAAACCTTTGTGATGGGAACAGATCTAACCTAAATCTGCTATGAGAGAATTTAGCTCTAGGGCCAGGGTTTAGAGAACCCTAAAGTGTATCATGGAGTTCACCTGACCCACAGCTTTTAATAGATTGTGGTATGGGGAGCACACGGCCCACTCTACAGGCGTGGTACAGCAGAAATGGAAAAGTATTGTTCAAAGCAAAACCATGTTTATTCGATGAACTCCAGTTAACCTTTTTAAAACATACAGTGAACATCTTAGCAACCATTCATTCAAATACAACCCCCAAAGAATGCAACACTAAGTAATCCTTAATAACTTCCCAAACAACATCCATAAGACAAAAGAAGCACCTTTTAACAGAAGCACATCAGGTTTACATTCACTACTGAGAACATTTAGAATTCTGAATTCATCAAATGATCAAGAGATAGTCTTTTCATGGCAGAGAGATCAACAGTGCACCTGCTTTGGCTTCAGCTCCAACACTGAAAACAAAACGGAAAAAAACTCTGCAGTAAGAAGCCTAAATCGAAAGTAAAAAGCTGACAGCCCAGCTCCACCCACACTCTGACATCACTGATAAACACCCATTTCTTAAAGGTACTCACTCTCACATGACACTAATTCATTGGAACTGCGGTTTAATAAAAGAAAAATCTCCAGCCAACTCGCTGGGTGTCATAGTGGTTAGCACTGCTGCCTCACAGACCCTGGGACCCGGGTTCAATTCCAGCCTTGGGTGAATGTGGCGTTGGCACGTTCTCCCCGTGTCTGTGTGGGTTTCCTCCAGGTGCTCCGGTTTCCTCCAGCAGTCCAAAGATATGCAGGTTCGGTGGATTGGCAATGATCAATGCGGGTTTGCGGGGGAGGGTGCTTGGGTAGAGTGCCCTTTCAGAGGGTCAGAGCAGACTCCATGGGCCGAATGGCGTGTTCTTTAGCACAGTGGGCTAAACAGCTGGCTTGCAATGCAGAACAAGGCCAGCCGGGCGGGTTTAATTCCCGTACCGGCCTCCCCGAACAGGCGCCGGAACGTGGCGACTGGGGGCTTTTCACAGTAACTTAATTGAAGCCTACTTGTGACAATAAGCTATTATTACTATTATCATTATTATTATTCGGCACGGTGTGGATTCTATGGCGGATGGTATTGGGGTAGCTAAAATGGAGCTGAACTTGCACATCTCCATGACAACCCCAACCTGTCCGTCATCCCACTTTATATTTGTCCGTTTGCCTTGAGTTTGGGGACCATTCCCTCCAGGTTATGGATCATAATGGCAATCTAATCCCACCGTGGCATTTGGTAGAATTTGCATTCAATTTTTAAAAAAATAAATAAATAAATCTGGAATTGTAAATCTGTTGTCAAATAACCTAATCTGCTTCACTAATGCCCTTCATGGAAGGAAATCTGCCACCCCTCCCTGGTCTGGCCTACATGGGACTCCAGACCCACAGCAGCAATGTGGCTGACTCTGAAATGCCACCCCTCCCTGCACCCCCGTGCCAAATTAGGGGTGGGCAATAAAGGCTGGCCTATTCCAGTGACGCCCACACCCCATAATGAATTTTTAAAAAACCTTTTTGTTCTAAACACTATGCTATCGAAATATCTTTCTAACCTCCTCGGTTTTCCGTGTTTCTGATGAATCACACGGGTTCCACGCACTCATTAAATTGACATGTTTGACATCTTCTCGCACAGTTGTCCCATTTTTACTTATTAGAGCTGTGTGTCATCTAAAATATCTCCTCAAATGGTGACTTATTTTTAAGTGTGAGTGATGCTGTCAGACCCGTAGTGCATTTTGCGTTGGTAGGGGTGGGGGGGGGGTTTGCAATTGATTTATTTTTCCACTCTCCCCTGCAGCCACACACACACACGGTGCAACCAATTGACTGATCTCGGCTAATTGGCGCTTAAATCCCTCATGCATGGGCTGACCTTCAAAGCTCTTCGCTGTCATTAACTCTTTCTTCGTCGCATCGACTTCCTGCGTGGACGCTGTGAGCGAGGTCACTGGACATCGCAAATCAAACGCTGCTTAGATTTAGATTTGGATTTATTGTCTGGTGTACCGAGGTTCAGTGAAAAGTATTGTTCTGCGTCTATCTAGACTGATGACTCCATACATGTACAAACATAGGACACTATGATAGATACACAATGTCAATACACAGACATCGGGTGAAGCATACAGGATGTAGTACCACTCAGTGGAGAAGATGCGTAGAGTGATCCATTCAGTCCATAAGAGGAAGTCTGGTAACAGCGGGGAAGAAGTTGTTTTTGAGTCTGTTGATGCGTAGTCTCAGACTTTTGTATCTCCTGCCCGAAGGAAGAGAATAGCCTGGGTGGGAGGGGTCTTTGATTATGCTGCCCGCTTTCCCCAGGCAGCGGGAGGTGCAGATAGAGTCGGTGGATGGGATGCGGGTTCGTGTGATGTGTTCACGACTCTCTGTAGTTTCTTGCAGACTTAGGCCGAGCAGTTGCCATACCAGGCTGTGACACAGCCAGATAGGATGTTTTCTATGGTGCATTGTCGACATGCCGAATTTCCTTAGTTTCCTGAGGAAGTGTAGGCGCTGTTGTGCTTTCTTGGTCATGCTGTCGACGTGGGTCTTTTTTTTCCGGGTCTGCTGCTGTTTTTTCCGCAGACCCCTGCAGTGCCCACCAACCAACCACAGCAAAAATACATCTTTCTGACTCTTTTCGAGGGAGGCCACTGTGGTGATATGCATCACTGTAGACACACAAGGGGTTAATGTAAGTACATGTAGACTAGAGGGAGCACTAGAGACATGACACACAGACATTCAACCAATAGGTCAGTAAGATAGGACATGACCAATGGGCATTCACGATACACACAGAGGTGACACTACCACAGGGGGGCATTACACCAACCTATATATAAAGGACACAGCACACATGATCTTCCTCTTTCCAGTGGAGACACTCAGTGAGTACAGACACAGGGTTGATTCAATATCACACCCACCACGTGGATTGTAGCAGACTGGTTCGTCAGTCTGAGTAGCTATAGAAGGATTAACAGTGGTGGTGAACCCGAGTAGGAGAATTGTAAATAGTTCAATAAACGTGTTGAAGTTATCTCCACGTCTGAACCTTCCTTTGTCAGAGTGCACATCAAGGAAGCCGCTTGTGCTACGCCAAGAGCTTAACAAGACAGCCAACAAAGTCTCATTTTTGGGATCACTGTGCACACAGCTGCCTTGACCGCACAAGTGAAAGAAAAATATTGCTGGGGCTGGAGGTTTCGCATGAAAAGAAAGTACTGGAGAAAAACTCTGCCTGCCTGGCAGTATCTAAAGAGGGGAGTCCCCATATGACTCTTTTTCAAAAAGAAGTGACTCAAAATGTTAGTTCCATCTCTCTCGTCGCAGGTGCTGTTTTTCTCGCAAGTCCTTGCATTGTGGGAAATGGCTCCCTCAGCATGATCTCTTGTGAAACGGTGCCCATGGACGTATATCATTGTTTCTTCCCCGCCATGAAGGTGCAGACACGTTGTTGGGTACGGTTTAGAGGGCAACTGATGCCCTTTTTTATTTGCTCGTGACTGACCATCTAACACTTGTCACCAAGGCCGAGATTGTGGGCGGCATCCTTGGTGACCCTTGACCTTTTATTGTGTGTGTGTAGTGATCAGGGGCAGAAGCCCAACTAATTTTTTGCTCCTTCATTGGTTGGCTCAATCCAATGGTAGCGCCTTCGCTGCTATCCCAGCTTACCAGGGGTTGAAGCTTAAACCTTTCCGCCTGGCTGTCTGGCTGAACAGCCCATCCCGCGCAGAAGGAGGCCATGTGGCCCAGCGAGTCTGCTCCGACCCTCCGAAAGAGCGCTCTACCTAGGCCCGGTCCCCAAAACCCCAACTAACCTGCAGATACATAGAAGAAAGGAGGAGGAGGCCTTTTGGCCCTTCAAGTCTGCTCCGCCATTCATCACGATCATGGCTGATCATCCAACTCAATAGCCTAATCCTGCTTTCTCCCCATAGCCTTTGATCCCATTCTCTCCAAGGGCAAATCTAGCCGCCTCTTGAATATGTTCAACGTTTTAGCATCAACTACTTCCTGTGGCAATGAATTCCCTGCAATCTACCCTGTCTAGTCCTGTTAGAATTTTATAAGTTTCTGAGATTCCCCCCTCATTCTTCTGAACTCCAGTGAGAAAAATCCCAACCTAGTCAATCTCTCCTCCATATGGCAGATCTCCGTGATTGTGGGAGGAAACGTGTGCAGACACGGGGAGAATGTGCAAACTCCGCCCAGACAATAACCCAATGTGGGAATCGAACCTTGGCGCAGTGGGGCAGCAGTGCTAACCACTGTGCCACTTTTTCTTTCGTAGAAGAAAGATGGATGGCAAAAACAAAAGACAGCAAAAGTTGTGTCGTCTGGTGCTCTTGCCAACTGGATTCTCTACCAATGATGCTACAGTAATACGCAATGTCACTTTACCAACTGGAAGCAATTATGAAGTGATGCAGGACATTTAAATCGCATTATTTTTTACTTGGGGTTTTCTGGCCCTTTCTACTGACTGAGTCTTCCATCCCTGCCAAAGGCGACCCTCCCCCACCCCGGGAAAACACACCACTCGGGAGGGGGGGGGGGGGGGGGGGGGCTGAAATCCTGCCCCAAACAGTGCTGTTGAGGATTAGAAGGAAGAAGAATAGTCTCCTTTACCACTCGAGTTCTTGCTTATATAGAATTTACAGTGCAGAAAGAGGCCATTCGGCCCATCGAGTCTGCACCGGCTCCCGGAAAGAGCACCCTACCCAAGGTTAACACCTCCAACCTATCCCCATAACCCAGCAACCCCACCCACACTAAGGGCAATTTTGGACACTAAGGGTAATTTAGCATGGCCAATCCACCTAACCTGCACGTCTTTGGACTGTGGGAGGAAACCGGAGCACCCGCAGGAAACCCACGCAGACACGGGGAGGATGTGCAGACTCTGCACAGACAGTGACCCAGCCGGGAATCGAACCTGGGACCCTGGAGCTGTGAAGCGATTGTGCTATCCACAATGCTACCGTGCTGCTCGTGTATGTGGCTTGTGCAGCAAGTATTGTGTCGCACCCTGACGGAAAATAGAACTCTCTGTTATTAACCAGCACCACCCATTCCCTGTGCATGTTGGGTAAAGGTTGTACTGTACTGCAGTGTTCTTCAAACTTTTTTTCCGGGGACCCACTTTTAGCAGCCGGGCGCCCTGCGCGACCCGCGCCGGCTCCGGCCGCCCTGCGCGACCCACCATTCTCTCTTACCTTGTTTGCTGCTGCCAAAAATGGAGGAAATGGTTTTGGGTCCCTTTGGCCCTCGTACACGCTCCTCCAATGGAACCTGTTGGATGAAGGTGAAGCCTTCCAGTGTCGGAAAGTATGGAGTCTCCATCTGTCCAAAGTTCTGTATTTTTTTCCTGTAAAGTTTTATCAAATATACCCCCGTCCGAAATTGTAAAAAAAAAAATGAATAAAATAAATGAAAAAAATGAATAAACCCCCCCCGAACTTGTAAAACAAATAAAATTACAATAAATGAAAAAAAATAAAAATCAAATGAATAAAAACCACTACAGAACTTGTAAAACAAAAAGCCGCAAACGTTTTTTAAAAAAAATAGCAGCCGCACTGCACATGCGTGCCCGATTATCGATGTGCATGCGCAATGCGACCCAATTTTTTTTAAAGTTCCCAGCCGCTTGCAGCCGGCGTTATGAAAAGCCGGCTGCTGCGCGGGGATTTGCGCGATCGGGAGCGCCACGGACAACGGCTCCGCGACCCACCCGCGGGTCGCGCCCCCGACTTTGAAGAACACTGCTGTACTGTGATTGGTGGAAATCCAGAGCAGAAGTGGGAAATGTTGGAAACACTCGAAGTAAAAAGTGGAGTGAACGTTTCTGGTCAATGAGCCATGATCACAACAGAAAGATTTTAAACCCCTTTTAAGCAAGTTACGCAGAACAATACTCTTCTCTGTACCTCGGCACATATGACAGTAAATCTAAGTACAAAGCCTGGAAAAGAGATGGTGTGCACGTTGTCGGAGGCTGGGGGGGGGGGGGTTGTGGAATAGCCAAGAACAAAGATCTGTGATGTGGGCAGGAGTGATGTCTTCACTATCATTGTCTAGGTGTGACAATTGCTACTAACCAACATCTTTCACCTCATCAGGTGCTTGAGTGCTTTGGGCAGTCAATGAGATGAGCTGTTTTATAGCGAAGGAAGCCAGTGTGTGGCTGTATACCGTAACCCAAGATTGTACCAGGGATCTTTTATGAGATATTCAGTCTAACTCTCTCCCCAACAGTGATTTGGCTGGCCAAAAAAGTGAATTAAAATTTCACGATCTGTTGTGGTGGGATTCCAACCCACAAAGCATTAACCTGGGTCTCTGGATCGTTACTGCAGTACCGATACCGCTACCCCATTGCCTCCATCCAGGTGTGAAAACTGTCTCATTTGGAGCTAAAGCTTGCAATTTAACCCGGGTTGTGTGAGCGAACCCATTGGCCGCCAACTTAGGTCTCTTTTGAAAAACAGAAACCGGCCTCTAAAAGGAGTTCCTTCTATTGCTGACTAGGCGAAAGCTACTGAGATGCTGAGTCGGCCAACTGTTTCACAGTGTAACATCGCTGAAGTTCTTGTTTTGAAAAAGAAATAGTTTGTGCTGAACAGTCACCTGTACATTTGTAAGAAGCAGATCACAAATACACAATAGGGTTGTAATTCGGCTAAAGAGAGGGGAATGGTGAAGTGAGTAACGTAGCCAGGCAGATCTCTGCTCAGGGGGAGATGGTAGTTTAGTGCTAATGTCACTTGACAGACGGCTGGTTCGAGATGCAGAGCGAGGCCAGCAGCGCCGGTTCAATTCCCGTACCGGCTGAGGTTATTCATGGCGGCCCCGCCTTCTCAACTTTGCCCCTCGCCTTCTCAACTTTGCCCCTCGCCTGAGGTGTGGTGACCCTGAGGTTAAATCGCCATCAGTCAGCTCTCCCCCCTCAAAGGGGAAAGCAGCCGACGGCCACCTGGGACGATGGCGACTTTTACATTTAGTAATCCAGGCTAATGCTCTGGGGGCACCAGGTTCAAATCCCCATCAGGGCAGCAGACTAAATTACTAAATCTGCAAACAGAACTTGGTTTTGGTAATGATTTAAAAAGAAAAAAAAAGAAAAAATTTAGAGTACCCAATTTTTTTCCAATTAAGGGGCAATTTAGTGTGGCCAATCCACCTACCCTGCACATCTTTGGGTTGTGGGGGTGAAACCCACGCAAACACGGGGAGAATGTGCAAACTCCACACAGACAGTGACCCAGAGCCGACTCCCCACACAGTGACCCAGAGCCGGGATCGAACTTGGGACCTCGGTGCCATGAGGCAGCATTGCTAACTACTGCGCCACCGTGCTGCCCGGTTTTGGTAATGATAACAATAAAACTATCAGGAATTGTTGTTTTAAAAACCTATTTTCTTCAGTCGGCAGATTTCCTTCACCATATGAGTCTAGACCCAGAGTAATGTGGTTGATTCTTTTGACTGTCCTCTGAAATAGTAAGAAGTCATCCAACACCAGGTTACAGTCCAACATGTTTGTTTCAAACACTAGCTTTTGGAGCACTGCTCCTTCCTCAGGAGCTCCTTCCTCACCTGAGGAAGGAGCAGTGCTCCTAAAGCTAGTGTTTCGAAACAAACCTGTTGGGACTTTAACCTGGTGCTGTAAGACTTCTTGCTGTGCCCGCCCCAGTCAAACGCCGGCATCTCCACATCATGTCCTCTGAAATGACCTAACAGGCCACTTAAAGGGCAATTAAGCTAGTCTTGGTCATGGCAACTGTGAAATGATCATCAATTGTTTTTATACCTGTCTTACTCTGCCTGGCCTGTATGGGAGTGTAAACCCACAGCAATAGTATTCTCCCAACCTCTCTCTGAAATGGCTGAGAAAACCACTGGGTTCCTGGCGTGGAAGCAGGGGCAATGAATGCTGGCTTTTCCAGCGACACTCCCATCCCATCATGTTTTTTTAAAAAAGTCATTGTTTTTCCTAATGTGTTTAAGAGTAAATGAGGTGGGTACAGAAACGGTCTTATTGGTCGAGTGGAGGGAGTCCAGAACAAGGTGGCATCAACCTTCAAAAGGCCGATCGGGATTGGTGTCGGAATACACGGAGGGCAGCATGGTAGTGGTTAGCACTGTTGCTTCACAGCGCCAGGGTCCCAGGTTCGATTCCTGGCCTGGATCACTGTCTGTGTGGAGTCTGCACGTTCTCCCCGTGTCTGCGTGGGTTTCCTCCGGATGCTCCGGTTTCCTCCCACAAGCCCCGGAATACGTGCTTGTTGGGTGAATTGGACATTCTGAATTCTCCCTCCGTGTACCCGAGCAGGCGCCGGAATGTGGCGACAAGGGGCTTTTCGTAGTCGCTTTATTGCCTACTTGTGACACTAATAAAGATTATCATTATTCATCCCATTTTCCAGCACTTGGTCCGTAGTACGCTGTGGAGCATCCGAGGGAACATTGCAGCAAATGTTCCCTCTCCAAAACCTTCAGGTCATTTCATTTCAATCAAGCTAGTAGTGGGGTTGGGGGGGGGGGGGGGGGCAATAAAAGATGCGTCACAGCGTTTCCCCCCCCCTCCAATCGTAAACTATTGAAGTGAGGAGCAGCACGGAGGCACAGCGGTTAGCACTGCTGTCTTACGGCGCCAAGGTCCCAGGTTCGATCCCGGCTCTGGATCACTGCCCGTGTGGAGGTTGCACATTCTCCCCGTGTCTGTGTGGGTCTCACCCCCACAACCCAAAGATGTGCAGGGTAGGGGGATTGGCCACGCCAAATTTCCCCTTAATTGGAAAAAATGGATTGGGTACTCGATTTTTAATTTTTTTTAAACTATTGAAGTGGACATGATGTGGAGATACTGGGGAGTTGGACTGGGGTGAGTACAGTAAGAAGTCTTACAACACCAGGCTAAAGCCCAACAGGTTTGTTTCGAATCACTAGCTTTCGGAAAGCTAGTGAGTCAAAACAGACCTGTTGGACTTTAATCTGGTGCTGTAAGACTTCGTACTGTTTTTGAAGTGGAGTCACTGTTGTGATGCAGGGAGCACAGCGCCCAATTTGCGCTAAAGGCTGATTAATGGGGATCACTCATTGCTCGTGTCAGTGACCTGTGGCTGTGTTCCTTTTTTATCACAGGGCCGTGGGGAAGACCTGTCTGCTGATCAGCTACACGACAAATGCCTTTCCTGGAGAATACATCCCAACCGTGTAAGTACCTTGGAGATGGGTATGCATTTAATTCTTTGTGGCATTTTCAGTTTGGCTCCAAAAGGGCCCTTGAGCGCAAGAAACGCGGCATATAGACAATAAACATTTGAATCGGATCAATTCACTGTCTCTCCCAGGAAGACTACTTTGGTGATTAATACATTTTCGGCCATTTGTGGGATTAGATTTGCATTGCATCGACGTTTCTAACACAAACAGACCATTCAGCCCAATATGTCCACGTTCGTACCTGGCGTGAGCCATTATTAGTCACTGTCTTGTACTTCCCTCTTCTAGGTTTAGACACTCCTCCTAAAGAGTTTTCTGCCATTGCTAAAATTGGAATCTCTCAAAAGACCCAAAGAAAGTCTGGACTAAGTTTTTCCCGTTGCATTAGTGTCATTTAATTATTTGGCTATCTGCCACCTCTGGGAAATTTCAACGTCTATTTCAGCCATGCCTATGTTCCCTCCCAGTCTTGACGATTCCATTGCACTCCTTGCTGACCGCCCATATTCTACCCACTGTAAACCTGCTCTCGCTTAACAAGACCCATTCGCCTATCTCCCTGCTCACCTACGTTGGCTCCCAGTCGAGCAATGCCTCCCTTTTTTTAAAAAACAAAACAAAAACACAACTCCTCCTTTTCAAATCGCTCCATGGCTTCGCCCCTCTTATCTCCATCATCGCCACTACCCCGGAGATCGCTGCACTCCTCTATTCCTGGCCTCATGAAGATCCCCAGTTTTAATCGCTCCAACGTTGGTGACCGTGCCTTCAGTTGTATTGGGCAGCACGGTAGCACAAGTGGCTAGCACTGTGGCTTCACAGCGCCAGGGTCCCAGGTTTGATTCCCTGCTGGGTCACTGTCTGTGCGGAGTCTGCACGTTCTCCCCGTGTCTGCGTGGGTTTCCTCCGGGTGCTCCGGTTTCCTCCCACAGTCCAAAGACGTGCAGGTTAGGTGGATTGGCCATGATAAATTGCCCTTGGTGTCCAAAAAAGGTTAGGAGGGGTTATCGGGTTATGGGGATAGGGTGGAAGTGAGGGCTTAAGTGGGTTGGTGCAGACTCGATGGGCCGAATGGCCGTCTTCTGCACTGTATGTTCTATGCAAATCTATGAAAATAACCCCAATTTATCCAATCTCTCCTCGTAGCTACATTTTTCCAGCCCTGGCCCCATTCTTGTAAACCTCCTCTGCTCTCTCTCCAGAGCAATAACGTCCTTCCTGTAATGTGGTGACCAGAATGGCCCACAATACTCCAGTTGTGGCCTCACCAGTGTTTTATACAATTAATAATCATCTTTATTGTCACAAATTGGCTTATATTAAAACTGCAATGATGTTACTGTGAAAATCCCCTAGTCGCCACACTCTGGCGTCTGTTCGGGTACACGGAGGGAGAATTCAGAATGTCCAATTCACTGAACAAGCACGTCTTTCTGGACTTGTGGGAGGAAACCGGAGCTCCCGGAGGAAACCCACGCAGACACGGGGAGAACGTGCAGACTCCACACAGACAGTGGCCCGAGCCGGGACCCTGGCACTGTGTAGCAACAGTGCTAACCGCTGTGCTACCGTGCCACCCACTGGAATATAATTGTAACATTAGATCCTTGTTTTTATATTCGATACCTCTGCCAATGAATGCGAGCATTCCATATGCTTTCATAACAGCAATGTCTACTTGAACTGCTGTCCTTGGGGACCTGTGTACTTGTACGCCAAGATCTTTCATTTCATCTACCCCTCTTGGCTTGGTATATTCCCGCTTATTGTGTACTCCCTGTAACTGTTTGACCTCCCTAAATGCATGACCTCAGACCTGTCTGCGTTAAATCCCATCTTCCACTTTATCGCCCACTCCACCAATCCATCCCAATCATTCTGGAGTTATCCTGTACACTCCTGACTTCTCCGTCTCACCGACTCTTGGAACCCCACCCCACACACACACACACACACACACACACTTGTAACATTGCTCCTTGCTGTGCATTAGCCTAGTGTTATGGCCCTATCATTTCTTTTTCTTTTGGCTAACCAGTAATGTTAATGAGAACTGCTCGGCCTACACTGCAGGGCTCGCACTGCAGCCTGAAGTAGTACGCTGTGAGGTAAATGTTGGAGACCTAACGGGGGTGGGGGGGGGGGGACCTCTCTGCCACTTCAGTGGCTGGTTGCCTGTAATATTGTCACCACACTGAGCGACTGCAGTCAGCACATTCCCGTTGCTGAAGGACTTCCCTTCACCGTTGTTCACTCAGCAGTTCTTTTATTTTTGTGCGTTGGTGGGTTTTTCTTTTTGGTCTGCTGATTATCGGTTCTCTTTTAGATTAACCATTTATTATTCATACTTGGGATGTGGAGTTTACACTGACCAGGTCAGTGATTACGCCCCATCTCCAGTTCCCCTTTGTGAACTGGCTAGCTTCCTTGGGCCATTTCTGAGGGACAGTTAAGAATCAACCACATTGCTGTGGATCTGGTTTAGCACGGTGGGCTAAACGGCTGGCTTGTAATGCAGGACCAGGCCAGCAGCGTGGGTTCAATTCCCGTACTGGCCTCCCCGAACAGGTGCCAGAATGTGGCTACTAGGGGCTTTTCACAGCAACTTCATTGAAACCTACTTGTGACAATAAGCGATTAGTATATAATTATCTGGAGTCGAGTGTAGGCCAGGCCGGGTAAGGACTGCGGATTTCCTTCCCTAAAGGACATTAATGAGCCAGATTGCGTTTTTTTTTCATATGATCAGTCCAGTAGTTTTGTGGTGATAATTATTAATTAGATTTTTTCCAGATTTATTGCTGGAGAAAAAAAAAATAACATGCTGTCAAAGCTTTCAATCTTGCACTCATCACGACAGATGCCAAATTTAAAAGGGAGTAACAATTTATACTGCCGTGAGAAAAGGGGTGCTGATTGGTTGGCAGGTTGGCTCTGATGTTGCAATCTGCCCCCTTGACGATCAAAATTTGTCCAACTCCGACGTTGCCACGGCGAATGCCCCAGGGAGCTATTGTCCTGAGTTTTGGTGCAATGTCTGGAAATACTTTTGGAGTTTCAATCCCCCCCTCCCCGGTCCAGGCCCAGTAGCATTGCCACTATGCTCCCATCCCCTCCTAATCCAGAAGAAGATCAGCATTAATTCTGCTTTTGTGTTTATCTATTGCAACAATGATTGATCGTGTCCTTCTTAACAGATTCGATAACTACTCCGCCAATGTGATGGTCGATGGGAAGCCAGTGAACCTGGGGCTATGGGATACGGCTGGACAAGAGGATTATGATCGACTTCGACCACTCTCCTACCCACAGACCGTACGTAGATCTCCTTTAAGGTTTTATGCTGCACGGAAGCGCAGTGGGTTAGCCCTGCTGCCTCACGACACCAGGGACCCAGGTTCAGTAACGGCCTCGGGTGATTGTCTGTGTGGTATTTGCACTTTCTCCCCCCCCCCCCCCCCCCCCCCCCCCCCCCCCCCCCCATTGTCTGCGTGGGTTTCCTCCGACTGTCCAAAGTTCGGGAATAGGGCTGGGGATTGGAACTAGGTACTTTCAAAGGGTTGGTGTACACCCGCTGGGCCAAATGGCCTCCTTCTGCACTGTAGGGATTCTATGATTTCAGGTGGACCTTCTACCTGGTTTCCACTTTCCTCCTATTCCTTTATTCGAAAATCTATTCATCTCTGTCTTGGAAAATATTCAACAACTGTGGGTCCACAGGGATAGAGAATTCTGAAAAACATGCAGCATTTTGAGTGACGATATTTCTCAATCTCTGTCCTACGTGGCCGGCCGGCCCATTTTATTTGGAGACTGCTGACCCGGGGTTCTCATTCCCGACCCTGGGATAGCCTTTTCCCAGCAAATCCTTCCCGACCCTGGGATAGCCTTTTCCCAGCAACTCATTCCCGACCCTGGGATAGCCTTTTCTCAGCATCTACCCTGTCCAGCCCCTTTAAGAATTTTCGATTGAACCTCCTCTGATTTTGACTCCAGGAAATAGTCTTGCTCCATCGTTCCTCGTACGACAATCATCTGACCCCCCCCGCCCAAGAACCAGTTTAGGAAAACCTTCATTGCTCTCACTTCAGGACCAGTGTGGCCTTCCCTGGGTGAAGAGACTCCCTGCACTCTCTTACTCCAGTTGGTAGGAATTGCAGTTGGATTCTTTACTGAAGCTGATATTTCGTCTTCCTTCCTAATTTCTTGTTGTACCGTCTAATTCTGTCCCCACCGTGAATGAATTAGAATTTACAGTGCAGAAGGAGGCCATTCGGCCCATCGAGTCTGCACCGGCTCCTGGAAAGAGCACCCTACCCAAGGTCAACACCTCCAACCCAGCAACCCCACCCAACACCAAGGGCAACTTTGGACACTAAGGGCAATTTTATCATGGCCAATCCACCTAACCTGCACATCTTTGGACTGTGGGAGGAAACCGGAGCACCCGGAGGAAACCCACGCACACACTGGGAGGATGTGCAGACTCCGCACAGACAGTGACCCAAGCCGGAATCGAACCTGGGACCCTGGAGCTGTGAAGCGATTGTGCTACCACAATGCTACCGTGCTGCCCTGAAGGATGGCCTATCGTCATCAAAGCCACAATAGTGCCCTCAATGCCTCTCTGCTCTGTCCCATGATGCTCCATTCGAATTCCCTTTCCATAATGTGGGAACTCTCCTCCACACTGCCCCACCCCCCCCCCATCCATCTCATCCCGAGTCGCTGTGATTCTTTTCGATACAACTGGTCTCAGCACATTTCCAGTCTTCCGACACTCTTGTTCTTGAATTTCCATCTCTTGCTGCCGTCGGGTCATTTCCTTCCTGGTATTCACGCTCCTCCGCTTCCTGTTTTTCACACTTGCCGCATCCCTGCTCTTTTTTGAGCTTCTCTTCCTCCAGTCTCTCAGCTTCCTCTTTTGTATGAAGCAGATCTTGTATCTTTCCCCCTTCACATTGCTTCTTGCGTTCCTCTAAATGCCCCATCTGTCTTCGCTCTCCATACGTAACAAAGCCACGAGCCTGGTTTCTGAACAGGTTGTGATCCTCATTCTTGCCAACTTCTTAAAGAATTCGTTCATGGGATAGAAACGTGGAAAATAGAAGCAGGAGGAGGCCATTCAGCCCTTCGAGCTTGCTCCACCGTTGGTTATGATCATGGCTGAACCCCCCGCCCCATATCCCTTGATCCGTTTAGCTACATCAAATTCCTTTTAAATTACACAACGTTTTGGCCTCCACTACTTTCTGTGGTAGCGAATTCCACAGATTCACCTCTCTCTGGGTGAAGAAATTTGTCTTTGCCTCAGTCCTAAAGGTTTATCCCCTTATCCTCAAACTATGACCCCTAGTTCTGGACTGCATCACCATAAGGAACATTCTTTCTCAATCTACCCTGTCTAATCCTGTTCGAATTTTGGAAGTTTCGATGACATCCCCTCTCACTCCTCTAAACTCCAATAAATGTAACCAAAGAGAAAATGCTGGACTATCTCAGCAGGTCTGGCAGCATGTAGGGAGAAAAAAGAGCTAATTTTTCAAGTCCAGATGACCCTTTCATCATAGAATTTACAGTGCAGAAGGAGGCCATTCGGCCCATCGAGTCTGCACCGGCTCTTGGAAAGAGCACCCTAGCCAAGGTCAACACCTCCACCCTACCCCCATAACCCAGTAACCCCACCCAACACTAAGGGCAATTTTGGACACTAAGAGCAATTTATCATGGCCAATCCACCTAACCTGCACATCTTTGGACTGTGGGAGGGAACCGGAGCACCCGGAGGAAACCCACGCAGACACGGGGAGGATGTGCAGACTCCACACAGACAGTGACCCAAGCCGGAATCGAACCTGGGATCCTAGAGCTGTGAAGCAATTGTGCTATCCACAATGCTACCGTGCTGCCCTTAAGAACAAATTAATCTACACTCCATTGTTCTACCGTAATCCATGTACCTATCCCATATCCGCTTGAAAGTCCCTAATGTTTCCGACTCAACTACTTCCACAGGCAGTGCATTCCATGCCCCCACTACTCTCAGGGTAGAGAACCTACCTCTGACATCCCCCCCTATATCTTCCACCATTTATCTTAAATTTATTTCCCCTTGTAATGGTGTGTTCCACCCAGAGAAAAAGTCTCTGACTGTCTACTCTATCTATTCCCCTGATCATCTTATAAACCTCTATCAAGTCGCCCCTCATCCTTCTCCGTTCTAATGAGAAAAGGCCTAGCACCCTCAACCTTTCCTCGTAAGACCTACTCTCCATTCCAGGCAACATCCTGGTAAATCTCCTTTGCACCTTTTCCAAAGCTTCCACATCCTTCCGAAAATGAGGTGACCAGAACTGCATCAATGACCTTTTGTCAAAGCTCAATCAAATGATCCTCGCCGACTTAGTCTCTCCTCGTATGACAGTCCTGCCATCCCAGGAGTCAGCCTGATAAACCTTCGCTGCGCTCCCTCCATAGCAAGAACATCCTTCCTCAGATAGGGGACACCAAAACTGCACACAATACTCCAGGTGTGGCCTCACCAATGCCCACAGTTGCAGTAAAATCTCTGACCCTATACTCCAATACTATGAAGGCCCACATACCATTTACCTTCTTCACTGCCGGCTGTACCTGCGTTGCTTGCTTTCAGCGACTGATGCACGAGGACACCAAGGTCTCGCTGAGCATCCCCCTCTCCCAATTTACACCCATTCAAATAATAATCTGCCTTCCTATTTTTGTGTGTGTTGCTGGCTGGGCGAGTGTTTATTGCCCATCCCTAATTGCCCTTGAGGGGGAATTTTAAGATTCAACACATGGCAGTGGATCTGGAGTCACACGTGGGCCATTAGTGAGCCAGTTGGGTTTTTCCGACAATGGTTTCATGGTCACTGTTAGACTTTAATTCCAGATTTCTATTGAATTCAAATGTGACCATTTAAACTGGCAAGGTTTGAACTTGTGTCCCCAGGTTATTGTGCTGGATTTCTAGTACTGGGTTACTGCCTTGTGTGGAGTCTGCACCTTCTCCCCGTGTCTGAGTGAGTTTCCTCCGGATGCTCCGGTTTCCTCCCACAGTCCACGGGTGGTTTGGCCATTGCTAAATTGCCCTTGGTGTCCAAAAAGGAATATGGGGATAGGGTGGAGATGTAGGGTGCTCTTTCCAAGGGCCGGTGCAGACTCGATGGGCTGAATGGCCTCCTTCTGCACTGTAAATTCCAGGGTCCCAGGTTCGATTCCCCACTGGGTCACTGTCTGTGCGGAGTCTGCATGTTCTCCCCGTGTGTACGTGGGTTTCCTCCGGGTGCTCCGGTTTCCTCCCACAGTCCAAAGACGTGCAGGTTAGGTGGACAGGCCATGATAAATTGCCCGAAGTGACAAAAAAGGTCAGAAGGGGTTATTGGGTTACGGGGATAGGGTGGAGGTGAGGGCTTAAGTGGGTCGGTGCAGACTCGATGGGCCGAATGGCCTCCTTCTGCACTGTACGTTCTAGCACCCACCCAGGGCTCCGTGTTGAAATGTGAGCATGAAGCACAGTTTGTGGGAGGCGCCAGGGGCATTATTTCCAGGCGTAACTGATTCCGACAGCGGAAATGGGGGTGGAGGGAGCAGGTGGAGGCAAAGTAACTATTCGGTGGGGAAGTAGCGAAAGGAGCCTTTTTTTCTTAGGCAAGGAAATGGCCACTCCTTGGGCTGCCCTGTCTTTAGTAGGCCAGCCTTGAATTCTGGCCGTATTGACACCAGCACGGGCCAATGGGGCCGAATGGCCTGTTTTTGCACCGTGTAACCTGCATTGCTGAAGTTATGATTCATTTTCTCCTCTTATTTTCCAGGATGTGTTCTTGATCTGCTTTTCGTTGGTCAGTCCTGCCTCATTTGAGAACGTCCGCGCCAAGGTAAATGAACTTCTCTTTTTTTTAAAAAAAAATTGTTTTAAAATAAAATCCAGTCGCGCTCTCATTCTGCCAGCACCATCCTTTTTTTTTTAAATCCAAAAGTTGCTCGTTTGGCTCCAACTGGGAAACGGGACAACCCCGGCTTCCTGGACGTCACCGCCCGTTGCAGGGAATTTCATCCCAATCTTGCGGTGACCATTCCCCAGCTGGTTGGGATTTTGCCGCCTTTTAGTTTGGGAATGGCTGCCTCTGTTGGCCCAAACAGAAGCCGTGGCAACTTTGTGGACAGTGTTGGTCTGCTGCCGCCACGTTTTTTTGGCTCTCCATAAATCCCCGGTTCGGTTTGACCCTAATCCCTGGTGGCTTTTAGATGCGCTCACTTGTGTTATGGGGACGTGTTTTCAGAACCCCAAAATGTATCATGGAGTTCAACCAATCCCCACCTATAATATATTGTTGCTTTTGAAGCACACAGCTTGTTCTCCAGGTGTGGTATTACAATTATGGACACGTGGGTTTTTAAACACAAAACAATGTTTATTCCATGAATTCAACTTAACCTTTTAAATAAACATTGGATCACTTAACACCCCTTACTTCAAAGATAACCCCAAAAATAATACAACACTAAATAATCCCTCAAAATGTTCCTTCAAAATCTCCAAAAGACTTCACCTTTAACAACAGAAACACATCAGGTTAAAGTCATTACTATTATGAGTTTAAATCACCCAAATGATTCAGAGATAGTCTTTCCTGGCCGAGATCACAGCAGATCCAGCTCACTGCAAACACAGACACACCCAAGCTCTTTTTCTCAAAACTGAAACCAAAAAGCAGAAGTGAGCTCAGCTCAACTCACCCCACCCTCTGACATCACTTCAGTAATATGAGCTGCTCTATTTCTTAAAGGTACATTGCTTAAACATCCATTTCCTAAAGGTACTCCCACATGACACTTGGAAGTTATCCCAAACATGGAGTGCGGGATCCTAAGAACGTGAGGGGTTGGGAGGGAGGCATTTAGCCTTTCGGGCCTGCCTCTTTCTGGGGGTGGGGGGGGGGGGGGGGGGAGAGATCATATGGCCGGCATGGTGACACAGTGGGTCGCACTGTTGCTTCGGAGCGCCAGGGTCCCGGATTCGATTCCCGGTTTGGGTCACTGTCTGTGTGGAGTCTGTACGTTCTCCCCGTGTCTGCGTGGGTTTCCTCCGGGAGCTCCGGTTTCCTCCCACAAGCTCTGAAAAATGCGCTGTTCGGTAATTTGGACATTCTGAATTTTCCATCTGTGTACCCGAATAAGTGCCAGAGTGTGGCGGCGAGGAGATTTTCATAGTAACTTTAGTGCGGTGTTAATGTAAACCTACTTGTGGCAATAAAGATTATTATCTCCCTCACGCCCACATTCCTGTACGATAACCATGAAAAAATGAAAATCGCTTATTGTCACGAGTAGGCTTCAATGCCACATTCCGGCGCCTGTTCGGGGAGGCTGGTACGGGAATTGAACCGTGCTGCTGGCCTGCCTTGGTCTGCCTATTTAAAAGCCAGCGATTTAGCCCAGTGTGCTAAACCAGCCTCTAGCCTCACTACCATGCACTGTAACGTCCTTAGCACCTGAGAATCCATTCCCCTCCATCTTGAGAATTCCTGAACTGAAAATCCAGAGCTCCGGTGGGGTAGAGAATTCCAAAGATTCCTTATTGAGGCAAGAGGATTTTCCTCTGCTCAATCCAAGTAATTTGTCTCCTTTATCCTGGGACCATGACCAATCCCCCCTCCCCCTCATGATTGGGGAAACACTTTTTCACTGCATCAATCCTGTTGAGTCTGTTGGCGCTCAAAGCACGCTGCGTACGTACAAATCCTACAACAACGTGTGCAGGAGGCCATTCGGCCCATCGGGTCTGCACTGAATCTCTGAAAGAAGGACCTATCTAGGTCCCCTCCCCTGCTCTATCCCCAGAACCCCATTGCCCCACCTAACCGTTGGACACTGGGGGGGCAATTTTAACATGGCCAATCCATCTGACCTGACTGTGGGAGGAGACCCACACGGGGAGAGCGTGTAAACTCCACACAGTCACCAAGGCCTAAATCAAAGCCTGACACTGAGGCAGCAGTGCTAACCACTGTTTGGGGAAAGGTTCAACTCTATCTATCCCCCAGGCCCTGCAAATAATCCCATAAATCTTGGCAGGCACTTGTAACCATTCATAAAGGTGTATAAAATTGAGCAATCAAAATACCTGCAACATACTAAAGTTTGTTTTCAATAAGTATAATAATAAATATACAAACACCTAGGATGAATCGAGCACAACATGGGCTCAGTTATACAGCGCTCTTTCCCGCTCCAGCTATCTATGTGCATGTAATGACTAAAACAAAGCTTGAATGTTTTTTTTTTGACCTTCCATTACATCAAGCGTATGGACAATTTCTTGACTATTGCTGAAAAAAGAGACGTGTTGACGAAGTTTTTTTATCTTGCACTCATCATGACGAATGTCATGTGAGAGTACCTTTAAGAAATGGGTGTTTATATAAATATCTGTAGTGAGTACCTTTAAGAAATGGGTGTTTACTACTGCAGTGATGTCAGAGAGAGGGTGGAGCTGGGCTGTCAGCTTTTTACTTTCGTTTTAGGCTGTTGCTGCAGGGTGTGTTTTCGTTTCGTTTTCAGTGTTGGAGCTGAAGCCAGACAGAGCAGGTGTACTGTTGATCTCTCTGCCATGAACAGACTATCTCTTGAGCATTTAGTGAATTCAGAATTATAAATGTTCTCAGTAGTGAATGTAAACCTAATGTGCTTCTGTTAAGAGGTGTTTCTTTTGTCTTATGGATGTTGTTTGGGAAGTTATTAGGATTACTTAGTGTTGTATTCTTTCGGGGCTGTATTTGAATTGATGGTTGCTAAGATGTTCACTCTATGTTTTTAAAAAGGTTAACTTGAGTTCATAGAATAAACATTGTTTTGCTTTAAAAAATACTTTTCCATTTCTGCTGTACCACACCTGTGGAGTGGGCCGTGTGCTCCCCATACCACAATCAATTAAAAGTTGTGGGTCAGGTGAACTACACTTTGGGGCTCTCTAAACCCTGGCCCATAACACAAACCAGAATGGCAAATTTCAAACCAGCTCGTAACTTGGACCATTTACCGAAGCCGCAATTATTCATATCATAGAATTTACAGTGCAGAAGGAGGCCATTCGGCCCATCGAGTCTGCATCAGCTCTTGGAAGGAGCACCCTACCCAAGGTCAACACCTCCACCCTATCCCCATAACCCAGTAACCCCACCCGACACTAAGGGCAATTTATCATGGCCAGTCCACCTAACCTGTACATCTTTGTGACTGTGGGATGAAACCGGAGCACCCGGAGGAAACCCACGCACACATGGGGAGGATTTGCAGACTCAGCACAGACAGTGACCCAAGCCGGAATCGAACCTGGGACCCTGGAGCTGTGAAGCGATTGTGCTATCCACAATGCTACCATGCTTCCCTTAATATGCAAACAAAAGGAAGATGTTCAAGGCTGGCACCTTTTTTTCCCAATTAACCTGGGAGCTTGGAAACTATATTACTTCTTCACGGGCACGCCACAGCCAAGCCTAGTTGACGTGCCAACCGATGGGTCGTAATGTTTTAAAATTTGGCATTCTTGCAATTTTCTTGATGAGTGCACGGTGAAAAGCTTCGACAGCATATCTCTTTCAGCAGTATTCAAGTTCTGTACAATCAAACGACAATCCAACTACCAGTGACGATTTACCACAGTTCCAAACTCTCTACGATTCAACAACAATGTTTAGTTTAGAGATATTGAAGTTGACTGGAATGGGAAAGTTCATTCTGGTTTTGGAAGGGGTGCCATTCTGTGCCTTGGTTTTATAAGAAAGTTTTATTCTGCATTTTGTTTGTTTCACCTGCGAGAACATCTTGCCAACCCCCTAAGTGCCAAAGATAAGACCTTGAGCTCCGAAACCCAAGCCGTTTACTACTGCAACCTACGGCAAGCTGGGGAGATGTGAAGCCCGTATCGAGTTCTCCTCATATCTGCGTGTGTTTCCCCTCTGGGTGCTCCGGTATTCTCCCACAGTCCAGGTTAGGTGAGGTTACGGGGATAGGGCCGGGAAATGGGCTGAGGTGGGGTGCTCTTTCAGAGGGTCGGTGCAGGCTCGATGGGCCGAATGGCGTCCTTCTGCACCGCGTAGGGGTTCTATGGTTCGCTGACTTGTTATGTTCTTCTCACAGTGGTATCCGGAGGTGCGGCATCACTGTCCCAGTACTCCAATAATCCTCGTAGGCACCAAACTGGATTTGAGGGACGACAAAGATACCATCGAGAAACTCAAGGAAAAGAAGCTGGCGCCTATCACCTACCCACAAGGACTGGCCATGACGAAGGAGATTGGTATGTTTGTTTCTTTGGGGAAATTTACTGAACAAGAGTGGTGACGAGTTGGGCTATTCAACAAGTGCAACTTGGTGAGGTTTCAGTAGTCGCCCTATCCCCTAAAGCAGGTGTTGTCAAACTCAGGGGTGCCACCCGCGGGTGGGTCGCGGGAGGGTGTCAGGTAGCCGTCCGTCGTGGCGCTCCCCATCGCGCACATCCAGGCGCAACAGCCGCAGCACCGGCTTTTCATCATGCCGGCTGCGAGCGGCCTTCAAAATGGCCCGGATAAGATTTTAAAAAATTTGGCCGCACTGCGCATGCATGCCCGATCATCGGTGCACATGCCCAAAACTATGTGCATGCACACCGATGATTGTGCACGTGTGCGCAGTGCGGCCGCATTTTGTAAATACGGTCGCAGCCTTTTGTTTTTTTAAGTTCGGGGGCCAAAGGGACCCAAAACCATTTCCTCCATAATTTGTCAGCAACAAACAAGGTAAGAGAAAATGGTGGGCCGCGAAGGTCGGCCGGCGTGGGTCGCGAAGGTCGGCCGGCGCGGGTCGCGAAGGTCGGCCGGCGCGGGTCGCGAAGGTTGGCCGGTTGGTAAAAATGGGTCCCCGGAAAAAAAGTTTGAAAACCCCTGCTCTGTAGAATCAGAAAACTTGGGCGGGATTCTCTCGTACCCGGCGGGGCGGAGTGGTGCGAACCACTCTGGAGTCGGCCTGCCCCAAAGGTCCGGAATCCTCTGCACCTTCAGGGGCTAGGCCGGCGATGGAGTGGTTTGCGCCCTGTCGGCCGGCATGGAAGGCCTTTGGCACCGTGCCAGCCGGGGTCCCCCCCTCACCAAGGAGCCCGCCCGCGCCGCCAGGCCCCGCCGGTAAGGGGCCTAGTCTAATTTACGCCGGCGGGACTGGCAAAGAATTGGCGGGACTTCGGCCCATCGCGGGTCGGAGAATCACCGGGGGGGGGCGCTACGAGCGGCCGTCGACCGGCGCGGCACGCTTCCCGCCCCTGCCGAATCTCCGGTGCCGGAGAATTCGGCGGCCGGCGGGGACGGGATTCACGCCGCCTCCCGGCAATTCTCTGACCTGGCCGGGGGGGGGGGTCGGAGAATCCCGCCCCGTGTCTTTCTATGTATCGTCTTTTCAATGTAGTAAAATGACCCATCGAGTTTCATGTGAGTGCTTTCAAGGAAGGTGAGCGATGTCGGGATGGATGCCCCTTGAACCTCCAACACACCTACACAGCAAGCGGGGAGTCCAGTATTCCCCTGACACAGTGCTGCCCCCATCATGGAATGATGGCAACAACGCTTTACCCTATTGAATCTAAAACATCCCCAAGGTACATCGCAATTGTCAAACAAAATGCGACCTTGAGCCCCCGAGAGAGACGAGCAAAGATTTGGTGAGCGTGTCGGAGGGAAGTGGTGAGCTTTCGGGAGGAGGTTTCAGAATTTAGGGCCTCTGTCGCTGTAGAGGGCTGAAAATGGACGGTGCGCAAGAGTCCAGAACTGGAAGATCACCGAGGTCTCGCGTGTTGAAGGGCTGGAGCTGGTCGCAGCGATGGGGCAGCTCCAATCCACGGAGAGATTTGAATACCCCAAGCTTACCCTCCACACACAATGTACGTTGTCAGTACGGTTAGTTACTTCATCAGAATGAATAATTAAAAGGGGCATTTCCATTGCAGTTCCTCATTCTTCAAGTGCTGATCAGAATTGTCAGCAAAGGTAACATATATTCTCAGATCCCTCGCTGTTCATCTGATCAGAAAAGGAGGGGGAACCAATTTCGTGGTGTGTTCCCGGAATAAGATGGCGCACAATTGCAGTTCTGCCTTTTCGATGACCTTCTGGTTGACTATCCGTCTCCCTCTCGCCTCGCACTTGCAGTGCACTCGAGAGTGGATTCATTGCAAGTGTTCAAAAAGGAACTGGGCAAGTTAACCATCTCGACCGTGTCCGCCATGGCCCTGTGGTTAGTGCACTTGCGTCTGGGTTAAAAGGTCGTGGGTTCAAGTTCCACTTCAGAACTTAAGCACAGAAATCTCTGTCCGAACCCTCCGGAGCAGTATCGAAGGAGTGCTGCGCTGTCGGGGAGGGGGTGCCAGCTTTTTGGATGCAACTTTAAACTGAGGCGCTGTCTTTCCCCTCGGGCAATCCCGTGGCACTTTCAGAGAAGAATAGTGAATTCTCGCCGGAGTCCTGACCAATATATCGGGCGGCACGGCAGCACAGTGGTTAGCACTGTTGCTTCGCAGCGTCAGGGTCCCAGGTTCGATTCCCAGCTTGGGTCACTATCTGTGCGGAGTCTGTACGTTCTCCCCGTGTCTGCGTGGGTTTCCTCCGGGCACTCCGGTTTCCTCCCACAAGTCCAGAAAGACGTGTTGTTAGGTGAATTTTGAATTATCCCTGTGTACCTGTTGAAGAAATTATGCAAATATGTCGGCATTGCCTCCGTGGTCCCAGCCACTTAACAATCAGGTGCCTATCATACGTCCATTCCCCTTCCATTATAGCCCACCCTTTGCTGCTGAGGACACTGTAATGTACTAACAATGTACTGATCATAAGGAGGGAATTGTAGAAGGGACTTTAGTTGGTGGATTAGTTGCCTTAATACACTGTATTCATTTTAACCGGCTGCTTGCCTGTATTTCATGGAAATAGGCATTTGGCAAAGCATGATGGATATTTAGCCTTATTTTTAGTCACAAAGTTCTGTATGAAACAGTCAGAAGGTCATACAATGTAAACAAGCATACAGCTGCACGTTGTTTTGCTGACAGCCGACAATTATTATTTTTCTTAGGCGAGGAACTCGAGGCCTGTTATTAAACTCTAACTCCGGCCTGCTCACTTTTCTGCTAATCTAAAGAATGCCTTTTGTCCTAGATATTGCTTATTGTATCATATAAATTGCTTGCCTTACTTCTGTAAAGCGGGGACATTTAGAATGACTCTGGTCTCTCCAATCCCCCCACGAACTTCGTGTTAAATAAAGGACCTTTGGCGAAAACTTGAAGGGACTTATAATTTCTTCAACAGGCGCCGGAGTGTGGCGACAAGGGGCTTTTCACGGTAACTTCATTGCAGTGTTAATGTAAGCCTACTTGTGACAAAGATTGTTATTATTACCTTTTGGGTTGTGGGGTTGAAACCCACGCAGACACGGGGAGAATGTGCAGCAGACATGGGGAGAATGTGCAAACTCCACACGGACAGTGACCCAGGGTCGGCATTTGAACCCGGGTCCTCAGTTCTGTAGGCAGCAGTGCTAACCACTGTGCCACGTGCCGCCCTTAATTCATCGTTCTCCTCCAACAACGGCAGTACCAAGCTCGAGACCGCCTCCGTCAGTGAGTGCGGTAGTAATAATGGAGCCGTGGGTAACTTGATCCTCCCACCTCTGACATGCAGGAATGGGGAACCAATTAACGGAAGCCGAACACAGTGAGCTTTCTTTGCCAGAGCATTGCACAAGAGACAATTGCCCAACACTCGTGGATCTTTACTGGGTCGGTTTTCCCCTTGTGTTGCCAAGAAGTCCGGGTTAGCAGAAACAAAAGTAGTTGGGTTATTTAAAAGAATCTTTTTGCATGTGCACTCTGAGAGGGCGAAAAGTCATGTGGGGAGAGCGTAAACACCAATTGGATTGTTCTTCAGAGATTTGGTGCAGGCATAATGAAAGGTAAGACTTTCATGTTGAAAAACACCTTTCGCAACCTCCGGACATCCAACATAGATATTGGTCCAAAAACATGGCACCTTCTGGCCTTGCAGCCTTCCCCCAGTACTGCGCTGGGAGTGTTCAGCATGAATTTCTCCTGCCCTGGGATGCACTGTAAACCTTGAACTTTGATGCTGGCCCACAGGAGTGGAAAATAGTTAGGATTGCAAGGTAATTGGTTGCACGGTGGCGCAGTGCTGTCTCACGGCGCCGAGGTCCCAGGTTCGATCCCGGCTCTGGGTCACTGTCGGTGAGGAGTTTGCACGTTCTCCCCGTGTTTGCGTGGCTTTCGCCCCCACAACCCAAAGATGTGCAGGTGAAGTGGATTGGCCACGCTACATTGCCCCTGAATTGGAAAAAAATTAATTGGGCACTCTAAATTTATTATAAAAGGTTTGCGAGCTAATTGCTACCGGTGACGCCTTCACTCTTCAATTCTGGTTGTGCCGTCGAGATTTCTGTCTCTTCCCTGCCCCAGGTTGATTGCTTTTCAGCCGATTACACTGTGGGATTGGAAGAAAACGTGTGTCTTGTTGGCTGGTGATTGAGCCACCAGAGAGAAGCAGCAGAGGACTGTGAATTGGTACAGCCCACATCAGGCCCGTGAATTTAATTGTGACTTGAGAGTGCAAGTTATGAAGGGACAGCGGACCAGCGCATCCATGTAGTGGTCAGGAACGCCCATACTGCGTCTTTTGGGTGCACGACTTAATTTGACCACTTGCAGTCCAGCTCCTCTCTAAGCCCGACTGACTAAAATACATTTGTATCTCTATTTCTAACTTCATTCACAAAAGATAAAAGCAAATTGCTGCGGATGCTGGGATCTGAGACATAAAACAGAAAATACTGGAGAATCTCGGCTGGTCTGACAGCATCTGTGGAGAGAGAAGGGAGTGTCGGTGGCACAGTGGTTAGCACAGTTGCTTCACCACACCAGGGTCCCAGGTTCGATTCCCGGCTTGGGTCCCTGTCTGTACCGAGTTTGCAGTCTCTCCCCGTGTCTGCGTGGGTTTCCTCCGGGTGCTCCGGAGTTTCCTCCCACGGTCCAAAGACGTGCCGGTTAGGTGGATTGGCCGCGCTAAATTGGTGTCCAAAAAGGCTTGGGTGGCGTTAGGGGGATAGGGTGGAGGTGTGGGCTTGGGTAGGGTGCTCTTTCTAAGGGCCAGTGCAGACTTGATGGGCTGTTTGGCCTCCTTCTGCACTGTAAATTCCATGAGTCTGGATGACTTTGTCAAGCTGGAATTGGGGTCAGATTTATACTGTGGCGTGGAGCAGTGCAGCTGGATCGAGGGCCTGCGATAGGGGGAGATGACAAAAATACTGTGGGCAGAAAGACAAAGGGGATGTGATTAAGACTAAGAAGGGTGCGAAAGAGAGGAGTGTCAAAGGACAACGAGGAACAGAGAACGGGTGGGGGGTGGGGGGGGGGGGGGAACCAATGGTGAGGGACAAACTCCATGTTAAGTCCAGAAGTGGAGTTGACATGAGTTCAACAACTTTCTCCCCTCCACCTTCACCCCATTCTATCATTTTATTTTCATTTATTCCATGGTCTGTTTTCCCTCACCATTGTTCCCCCCCGCCCCTACCCCACTTGGGCTGTAATTTCTACATCATTCACCAGATGGTGACTCTACAACATTCAACATTGAATGGGGGGGGCCCCCTTTGGTAAAGCACTGGGGATTGTTATTGATCGAACCTCTTTTGAGAGCAGCACAATGATTAGCACTACTGTCTCTTGCCGCCAGGGGACCCGGGTTCAATTCCAGCCTCGGATGACTGTCTGTGTGGAGCTCGCACCTGCTCCCCGTGTGTGCGTGGGTTTCCTCCCGGGTGCTCCGGTTTCCTCCCACGGTCCAAAGATGTGAAAGTTACGTGGTTTGGCCACACTAAAATTGGCCCTTAGTGTCCAAGAGGTTAGGTGGGGGTGCTGTTTCACAGGCAGACTCGATGGGCTGAATGGCCTCCTTCTGCCCATTCTAAGAGAATAGTGGGGAATTTTGTTTGGTTGGGGGTGGACTGTTACTGGCCAGCTGACTTAATGACGGGAGCTTTATGCTCCTATGTCCTCATTCAGTACAGGAAGTTGACGTGCTTAAATTGTGTTGTAATCCTGTGTTTGGATCCAGCCAATGTCTCCCCCTGCTTCCGGTTACGCAGTTTATGGATTTAACCACAACACCATTTCCTTCGCTGTTCACTCTGCAGCACCAGCATGCAGAACGATCGCTGTAGTGCAGACACTGGCCACTAGGCCTGTCCAGTACCCACCTTTTCCCTCCAAAGGAAGTAACATCAAACCTGTTTAGAGCCCTGGCTCAGTCTTTGCGGGAGTGTCGTGTCCAGTTCTGGGCAACAGGCTTTGGGAAGGGTGTGATGTGCGAGGCAGGTTTTTTTTTAATGCAGAGGGTGGTGAGTGTCTGGAATGTGTTGCCAGGGGAGGTTGTGGAAGCAGATACACTAATGGCGTTCAAAAGGCATCTTGACAAAGACATGGATAGGATGGGTATGGAAGGATATGGCACAAGGAATTGTTGAGGGCTTTGGCCAAGGTTGGCATCATGACTGGTACAGGCTTGGAGGGCCGAAGGGCCTGTTCCTGTGCTGTATTGTTCTTTGAAGGCACTGGTAGGAGTGCAGAAAAGCTTCACAAAATGGTCCCGGGGGATCACAAACTCACGCTGTGCAGAAGAGGCCCTGCAGCCCGTTGAATCTGCACTGACACATGTCAGCACCAGGCCCGTTGCCTTGAATGTTATTATGTTGGGCCAAGTGCTTGTCATAATATCCACTCATGTATATAATGAGATGCAGACAGGCAGTGATTGACACATAGGGTGACCAGTAAGCATACAACACAGTGCAGCCAATCACCAGACAGGACACTACCACTATAAAGCCAGAGGCCACTAGGTTTCCCGCTCTCTCTGGACCCAGCTACTGAGACAGTCAGAGTCCACGAGCTAGCCAGTGCAAACACCATGCGGTAGCTAGTAAGTCTGGTCAGGCTACCTCTCTCGGGACCCAGCTACTGAGACAGTCAGTCCACGAACTAGTGCAAACACCATGCGGTAGCTAGTAAGTCTGGTCAGGCTGCTACAAGGTCACCAGTCAGATCCGTATAGTGTCGACCCACAGCTGAATATGTATAGCAGTTCTATAGTTGAATAAAACCGTGTTGGATCTTCTCCAGTGTTAGACGTCTGTTTCTAGCTTCCCTGCATCGAGTGCAGTCCACATCGAACCAATGTGCCTCGCACGTCAGTGCTCATCCAGGTAAACTTGAAAGGATGTGAGGCAGCCCACCTCTACCACTGGCCCAGGCAGAGCATTCCAGACCGTCGCCACCCCCTCTGGGTAAAAAAGGTTTTCTCTAATTTCTCTTCCCATCCCAAACCCCCTACCCCCATGTGTCCCCTCGTGACTGACCTTCAACTAAGGGGAACAGCTGCTCCCTATCCATATCTCGGTGTCCATGTACATAGATCCCTGAAAGTTGCCACCCAGGTTGAGAGGGTTGTTAAGAAGGCGTACGGTGTGTTAGCTTTTATTGGTAGAGGAATTGAGTTTCGGAGCCACAAGGTCATGCTGCAGCTGGACAAAACTCTGGTGCGGCCGCATTTGGAGTATTGCGTGCAGTTCTGGTCGCCGCATTATAGGAAGGATGTGGAAGCATTGGAAAGGGTGCAGAGGAGATTTACCAGGATGTTGCCTGATATGGAGGGAAGATCTTATGAGGAAAGGCTGAGGGACTTGAGGCTGTTTTCGTTAGAGAGAAGAAGGTTAAGAGGTGACTTAATTGAGGCATACAAGATGATCCGAGGATTAGATACGGTGGACAGTGAGAGCCTTTTTACTCGGATGGTGATGGCTAGCACGTGGGGACATAGCTTTAAATTGAGGGGAGATAGATATAGGACAGATGTCAGAGGTAGGTTCTTTACTCAGAGAGTAGTAAGGGCGTGGAATGCCCTGCCTGCAACAGTAGTGGACTCGCCAACACTAAATGCATTCAAATGGTCATTGGATAGGCATATGGACGATAAGGGAATAGTGTAGATGGGCTTTAGAGGGGTTTCACAGGTCGGCGCAACATCGAGGGCCGAAGGGCCTGTACTGCGCTGTTATGTTCTATGTCCATGCCCCTCATAATTTTGTACACCATGATCAGCTCGCCCCTCTGTCTTCTCTGTTCCAACGAAAACAACCAAAGCCTACCCAAACTTTTTTCATAAGGAACTTCAGTTGTGTTGATTATTTGGAGAATTTGTGACTGTTTTCCTTGGGAGGTGAGATCAGGGCGGGGACTTTGACTGAGGTGCAAGAGTCCTTCCTGCCTAGTTCCCTTATTCCCATTTCCTACTAAAATATTTTCTTTGCTCTGTGGACCCGTATTCAGAATGTGCCTTTTACAGAGAGGACCCTATAGGTGGAGCAGCTGGCTAGTCGGGATGTTACACTCCAGGATTGGTATTTTGAAGAGGAGAAAACAGACTCGTTGGCGCCAAGTGAATCTTGGGAGCCGATTGTGGAGGAAATTGGCTAACTGGTAACATATGGGTTGCCCAGGGACAGTGTTCTGCCTGACGAGAGTCAGTGATTGGTTCCTGCGCAATGCTTTTTTGAGAGAACTTGGCAGAAGGGTTTAGACGTTAAAAGTGAAGGTCTGTCTCTCTGTCTGTCTCTCTGTCTGTCTCTCTGTCTGTCTCTCTGTCTGTCTCTCTGTCTGTCTCTCTGTCTGTCTCTCTGTCTGTCTCTCTGTCTGTCTCTCTGTCTGTCTCTCTGTCTGTCTCTCTGTCTGTCTCTCTGTCTGTCTCTCTGTCTGTCTCGCTCTCTCTCTCTAACCCCCCCAGTATCTTTACTATAAATTTGAAATTATTTTGAATTACGGGGCAGACAACCTTGCCAGAGAAAACAATCCAGCTGAGAAGGAACAAGTACCAAAACAAAGGCTGGAACTCCAGAAAGACATTGAAGATCCTTTTATTGATACTTCCATTACCCCGCAGACACCCTTTTACGTTTTTGTCAGTTTAATTATTTTTGTATTAAACAATAATAGGTTACTTGTGTTCACGTTTTTCAAACCTGTTGAGACTGTGGTTTATAGAACATAGAACAGTACAGCACAGAACAGGCCCTTCGGCCCTCAATGTTGTGCCGAACAATGATCACCCTACTCAAACCCACGTATCCACCCTATACCCGTAACCCAACAACCCCCTTTTACTTTTTAGGACACTACGGGCAATTTAGCATGGCCAATCCACCTAACCTGCACATCTTTGGACTGTGGGAGGAAACCGGAGCACCCGGAGGAAACCCACGCACACACGGGGAGGACGTGCAAACTCCGCACAGACAGTGACCCAGCCGGGAATCGAACCTGGGACCCTGGAGCTGTGAAGCATTTATGCTAACCACCATGCTACCGTGTTGCCCCCTTACTGGGGCTAGTCCAAGGTCCTCGGGTATTTCCGAATAAAATATAAATTTTGCAGGACAAGTGGGGGATGGCATTAACCCCGCACCAGCCCAGGGGGTCGTGATGCCCGTTATTTTTATTTCCATTTTCCAAGGACTAGTCAGGATCTGAAGAAGGCCAAATGGTCTTTTCTCATGCAGTCCTTTTTTAAAAAAAACTTTTGCTTGTTCCTGATGAATCTGGATGCTTTCTGACTCTCTATTGCTTGAACCGTGTTGGCCCCGAGCCCGCTCCCTGCTCTTTTGGGTGCAGCCAGGGTTAGATCACCACCTGGTGGCTGGAGTTGAACATGACTACACGGCCTGCGATTCTGGTGGTAGCATTAGCTGACTGAAGTTAGTGCGGAGGGTTGGCAGCCTTCGCCATAGTTGAAGTGTTGGCTAGTGTAGACTTGAGAGATGAACAGTCACTTCCAACACTGATGAAGGTTCAACTCAATTTTATTAACTACTTCTAACTAACTAACACACGATGACTGTGGGTCTAAGTGATGCTAACTTGAACTAGAGACCTAAGCCTTGTCCGAACCAGTTGATTCTCTCAGCACGTGTTGTGAGTCTGTGCTGGGCTGGATGAGTTCTTGTTACACTCAGAGGCAGCACCCAGAATGAGCGGGAACCGTGGTGCCCTCTGCCTTTATAGTGTGTGTATTCTAACTGGTGATTGGCTGCGGTGTTTGTACATGTTGATTGGTCCCTGTGTGTGTCCATCAGTGTGTGTCTGCACCATGATACACTGGTGTATATTATGACAGTTGAGGCGAATTCTGATGTTTACGACTGAAAGAATATTCGTTAAGAGGTCTGTGGTGACTATTGTATATTATTAATCTCAGATCTGAGCTGAGATAGCACCACTTTCCATTTGTGTAACCGATTTTGTGCAGTGTTTCAAAATATCCATTCCAGGCTCCTAGCTCTTCCCATAGTTTAAAAAAAAAAAAATATTTCCCTGAAACTTCACCCAAACTTAATAAATCCTGCACAGCGAGCATAGATCGGCGACCAGACTTTTTATAATCAAACACAGAACAATTGAACACTACCTGGTGGTTAACTCTGCTGCCTCGCAGCGCCAGGGACCCAGGTTTGATTCCGACTTCGGCTGACTGTCTGTGGAGTTTATGCGTTCTCTCCGTGTCTGCGTGGGTTTGCTCCCACTGTCCAAAAGATGTGAAGGTGAGGCGGGGCTATGGGGGACAGGGCGACGCAGTGGGTCGAGGTGGGGGTGCTGTTTCTGAGGGCCGGCCTAGGCTCGATGGCCGCCTCCTGCATGTAGGGATTCTATGAAATAAAGAAGCCACAGTGACTCCACCTTCAGGCCGTAGGGTTAGGGGAGGGGAGAAGTGGACTTTGGATAAAACTGAAACAAGAGCAGGGTGTTGCCAAAACCAAGTGGCAGCCCCGCTTGATTGGCACCCCTTCCTCAAACATTCACTTCCTCCACCCCTGACGCACAGTGGCAACAGTGCATACCTCCTACAAGATGCACTGCTGAAACTTGCCAAGGCTCCTTCCCAACCCGCGACCTAACCATCCAGAGGCACCAGAGCAGCGGAAACATGGGAACACCACCATGTGCAAGTTCCCCTCACAAGCCGCACACCATCCTGACTTGGAAATATATCGGCCGTTCCTTCACTGTCGCTGGGTCAAAATCCTGGAACTCCCTCCCTAACAGCACAGTGGGTGCACCTACACCACAGGGACTGCAGCGGTTCAGGATGGCTGCTCACCACCACCTTGAGGGCAATTGGGGAAGGTCAATGACTGTCGGTGGCACCCAAGTCTCAAAATAAATGTTTTTTTTTTAAAAAAAACATTGAAGCCCTAACTTTGCAAACTTTTCTACTTTAGTTAGCATGGACTAGACCAACACAATTTGAACTGAAGTGCCTGCCTGTTCTACTTGAGACCTACAAGACTTGACATTGAAATGGTGTCTATCCATCGTACATCACAAAGCTGTCACATAGAATTTATACAGTAAGAAGTCCTACAACACCAGGTTAAAGTCCAACAGGTTTGTTTTGAATCACTAGCTTTCGGAGCACTTCTCCTTCCTCAGGTTAATTCATGGATTCAACTGAGGAAGGAGCAGTGCTCCGAAAGCTAGTGATTCGAAACAAACCTGTTGGACTTTAACCTGGTGTTGTAAGACTTCTTACTGTGCTCACCCCAGTCCAGCGCCGGCATCTCCGAATCATAGAATTACAGTGCAGAAGGAGGCCATTCGGCCCATCGAGTCGTAGTGTAGCTCACCCAGTGTCGTTCCCAGAAGGTTTTGTTTGAGACTTTCTGTGCTGGGGGTTGAAGCCGAGAAATTCTCGTCTTGGCTTTCAAATCCATCGCTCCTCTTTTATCCCTGCACCCTCTTTTTGCGACCCTCTGTTTCCTGTATTCCTCCGATTCCAGCTTTCATGGCCGCGCTATTGGTGGCCGCGTCTTCCGCTGCCTGTAGGTCCCAAACTTCAAAATTCCCGACCTCCACCTTTTTAACGGAGCTCCTCCTAGCCTACCTCTCCGACCGAGCTTTACTTGCTGCCCCTAAAATAATCAGAAATGGAAACAAAGTACTGGGAAAACTCAGCAGGGCTGGCAACATGTGTGGAGGGAGAAACCAGAGGAGTCGATGGTTCCAGTCTGTATACGAGTGTCCCTCGGAGCAGCTCTGTGGAAGGGTCATACGGACTTGAAGGGTTAACTGTTTCTCTCTCTGCAGGTTCTGCCATGCCGGCTGAGATTTTGCAGCACTTTGTGTTTTTATTGAATCATAAAACCTCTACAGTGCAGAAGGAGGCCCATCAAATCTACGCTGACCCTCTGAAAGAGCACCTACCTAGTTCCACTCCCCCCACCCTATCCCTGTAGCCCCCAACTTACCTGCACATCATTGGACCATGGGAGGGAAGCGGAGGAAACCCACGCAGACATGGGGAGAACGTGCAGACTCCGCACAGTCACCCGAGGCTGGAATTGAATCCGAGTCCTTCTAGTATAATATGTGGCATAAATATCAAATATTGTTTGGCACACTTCCTGTTGGGATGTCTTGCTGTATTGAGGGTGCTATTTGGTGGTGGTGGTTGTTTGACCCTCTTTCTCTCTCTCTCTTCCCCCCCCCCTTTCACCCAGAGATTCGCTACAGTTCCGGGCACTGGGTGGGTATTGTTACATTCCCATTGGAAGAGAATGGGCTCTGGATCATTCACTGGCATTTAGCCAAGTTGTGAGGGCCACGAAGAATCCAGCACGAGTTTTCAGGATACAAAGAAATAACATTTATTTACAATAACATATATACACAACAGCAGCAGCAGCGTCCCTTGCTGCTCACTCCTCTCTCTCTCTCTCTCTGCTGGTTCCAAACTGGCCAGCTCTATTTATGCAGGGAGTCTGTTAATGATTTATCTGTCTCTCCCCCCCCCCCCCCCCCCCCTCATTGGGGAAGCTCATACTCCCATAGGATTGTGGGATTGTCCCCAGCCAATGGTAAGCAGGCAGGTTATAACGCAAGCGAAGGAGGGAAAAACTGGGAAAATGCAATGGCTGCTTCACAGATTGACCCGAATGGTTACAGCAGAGAAATTGGGGCCATCCTGTCTGTCTGAACATTGCCCTTCTCCTCTTAAACCTACACATTCTTCCTTTTCAAATAATGGTGCTTGAAAATCTCGATTGTACCTGCCAACAGCGCACTCGGGCAGTGTTGCCCGGATCCTAACCACTCGCTGAGTGAAAAGGCATCTCCTCCTGTCTCCATTGCTTCTTTACCAATCACTTTGAATTGATGCCCCTCGTTCTCTAGGCTCCCACCAGTAGGAACAGTTTCTCCCCATCTTCTTCTCTGTCCGGACCCAATCATGATTTTGGAACACCCCTATCAAACCTTGATTAAACCTTCCTTTTGTCGAGGTGTCTGCTGATGTTTCTCTCTCTCTCTCTCTCTCTCTCCACATTTTGTTTGAAAAAGGGTCCATGAGGTACCTTGAGTGCTCTGCGCTCACGCAGCGAGGTCTGAAGACTGTGTTTGACGAGGCCATCCGTGCGGTGCTGTGCCCAGCTCCCGAAGAAAGGAAGAAGAAGAAGTGTATGCTGCTGTAAAAGGTATTTGTCGTATCGTCAGCGCCGGCCCTAGGGTTGCTGGCGCCCTGGGCAAGCTGAACTTTGGCGCCCTTGGGGGGGGGGGGGGGGCGGACCGCGGGGGGAGCGGACCCGAGCGAGGGAGGGGGGGGGCGGACCGAGGGGGGGGGCCGCCCTGAGGGAGGTCGGCCACCCTGAGGGAGGTCGGCCACCGTGCATGCGCTGGTTGGCACCTGCCCAACCCCCATGTTGTGGGGGGAGAGAATGTCCATCTCAAAGTGCCTTCTAGCCAGTGAAGTGTTTTAAGTATAGTCACTGTTGTCATGTAGGAAATATGGCAGCCAGTTTGCACACAGCAAGATCCCACGGAGCAGGATAATGATCGGAAAACGGATGTCAACTGAGGGAATAAATATTGGCCAGTATGCCGAGGCGATAGCTCCCCTGCTCCTCGGGGTGGCACAGTTGTTAGCACTGCTGCCTCACGGCGCCGAGGTCCCAGGTTCGATCCCGGCTCTGGGTCACTGTCCGTGTGGAGTTTGCACATTCTCCCCGTGGGTTTCGCCCCCACAACCCAAAAAGATGTGCAGGGTGGGTGGATTGGCCATGCTAAATTGCTCCTTAATTGGGGGAAAAAATGAATTGGGTACTCTAAATTAAAAGAAAACCTCCCCTGCTCCTCAATGGGATGGTGACCGTGCAATCTTTCGCGCCCACCCGAGGGAGAGGGGGATCTGCAGATGGGGCCCACGGCCATCCGAGAGGAGGGGGGCAGATGGGGCCCACGCCCATCCGAGAGGAGGGGGGCAGATGGGGCCCACGCTCATCCGAAAGGAGGGGGGCAGATGGGGCCTCAGTTTAAGGTTGCAACTCCGACGGTGCTGCACACGCTCAGTACTGCACTGGAATGTCTTGCTGTTTGCAAATTGGATGCCATGTCCCCTCGGTTAAAAAGGTGGCTGCATATTAGAAAGCTGCCAAAAGAGCCCTCCAAGGGAAGCACGGTGGCGCAGTGGGTTAGCACTGCTGCCTATGGCGCTGAGGACCCGGGTTCGAATCCCGGCCCTGGGTCACTGTCCGTGAGGAGTTTGCACATTCTGCCCGTGTCTGCGTGGGTTTCACCCCCACAACCCAAAGATGTGCAGGGTAGGTAGATTGGCCACGCTAAATTGCCCGTTAATTGGAAAAAATAATTGGGTACTCTAAATTTAAAAAAAAGTGCCCTACAAAGGCAAACCTTTTCTTTCAGTTTAAAATTGCCCGTGTCTCAATTTGCAGCAAGGTCCCAATCCTCCTGCTGACCTACACTTGCTCCCGGTCAAGAAATGCTTTTGATTTTTAAAAATTCTCGTCCTTGATTTTGAAAAACAAAAACAACTTCGATGCTCGTGTCTCGCCCAGACTCGAAAGGTGAGAGTAAACTCCTGCAGAGCTGTGACTGACACGGTTGGCGATGATGCCTTTTGAGCTTCCTGACACTCACGCCCACGCGATCACCTGCCCACAGGGCCGGGTTAAAAGGAACCTTCCGGTTGCTATGACTGGCAGGCACCCTCCTGCAGTGACTGAGCCTGTGGTGAGCGGTGGGTGGGTTCACGGGCGAGGGGGGAATGACCGACTGGGTTTGAGGTACGATTTCAGGCCGTGGTGGCTATCCTGTGTGAGCCCAGCACCTCCTCCGTCCTAACTTGTCCGTTTCTCTCTCTCTCTCTGTCTTTTAGCTGCAAAGTGGCCTTATCTTCCAGATTCAGCTACAGGAATGTACCAAAAGGATTTAGTTGGAGTCCAGTGTACTGGATTAATGATGCAATTTTTGTAAGATATTTTGGGGATGTAACATTACGGTTTTAATTCCATTTAAAAAAAAAAGAAATACAATTATTTTTTTGCTGTCTTTTGTTTTTGTAAATTGTGGGTCCATACCAAAAAAAAAGCTGCTTTTCCTTGTTTGCTTCAGTTTGAAAGTATTCGAGTCCATGTCCAGCATGTTGGAAGGTGCCAGCCCCTCTGTTGTTTGGCATTGCTTTGATAGACTCTCGAAATATCTGTGGCCGGTGGGGGAAGGATATATATTTTTTTCTTTCTGGCTCCTCGTGCACTTTTGCTGAGTCAGTGTCTTCCCAGTAATCTTCTCGAGGGAACTGGGGAGAGGCTGCCACTGTTGCTCACAGAACTGGATTTTCCTTTTGAGTTGCAGAGCTCTTGCCTTCAAAGCAGTCTCCAGTCCTTTTATTAAAACAAGCAGTTTTGACCAATAAGGAAGTAACATTTTCTCTTTTTCTTTCTCTCGCTCTCTTTTTCGCTCTCTCTCGCTCTCTTTTTCGCTCTTGCTCGCTCTCTTTTTCGCTCTTGCTCGCTCTCTTTTTCGCGCTCTTTTTTGCTCTCGCTCTTTTTCGCTCTCGCTCTTTTTCGCTCTCGCTATCTCTCTCTCTCGCTATCTCTCTCTCGCTATCTCTCTCTCGCTATCTCTCTCTCTCTCGCTATCTCTCTCTCTCGCTATCTCTCTCTCGCTATCTCTCTCTCTCGCTATCTCTCTCTCTCGCTATCTCTCTCTCTCGCTATCTCTCTCTCTCGCTATCTCTCTCTCTCGCTATCTCTCTCTCTCGCTATCTCTCTCTCTCTCGCTATCTCTCTCTCTCTCTCGCTATCTCTCTCTCTCTCTCTCGCTATCTCTCTCTCTCTCTCGCTATCTCTCTCTCTCTCTCTCGCTATCTCTCTCTCTCTCGCTATCTCTCTCTCTCTCGCTGTCTCTCTCGCTGTCTCTCTCTCTCTCGCTCTCTCTCTCTCTCTCTCTCTCGCTGTCTCTCGCTCTCTCTCTCGCTCTCTCTCTCGTTCTCTCGCTCTCGCTCTCTCTCGCTCTCTCGCTCTCTCTCTCTCGCTCTCTCTCTCTCGCTGTCTCTCTCTCTCTCGCTGTCTCTCTCTCTCTCTCTCTCTCTCTCGCTGTCTCTCTCTCTCTCGCTGTCTCTCGCTCTCTCTCTCTCGCTCTCTCTCTCTCGCTCTCTCTCTCTCGCTCTCTCTCTCTCGCTCTCTCTCTCTCGCTCTCTCTCTCTCGCTCTCTCTCGCTCTCTCTCGCTATCTCTCTCTCTCTCTCTCGCTATCTCTCTCTCTCTCTCTCGCTATCTCTCTCTCTCTCTCTCAGAAATTTGGTGCACAAAGGAATAATGTTGGGCGTAAGGAAAGTGATCTGATCCAATTCAACTGAATATCTGCATCAAGCACTCCCGAGCGAGCCGTAGTGTAGTTAAATGCAGAGCTCCGACACACCAGTCTGAAGTATTTAAATAGTGTTTTTAAGGATTTCCGAGGGGAATTTGGGTGAAAATTACCCCCAAGCTATTACAGCTATAGAACCAAAAATAACCCGCCCCCCCCCCCACCTTTTGCTATGAGTAAAATCCTGCGCCACGCTCATTGAGTGCGGATGCTTATTGCCCGCCAGTTGCTCAGTAGTGCTGTCTATGTAGATGGGCCATTAGCTCTCCTCCCACGTGGAGTACTCCTGTTTTGTTTTTGGGGGTGGTGGGTGGGGATCTGGAGTGGGCTTGCTGGAGAGCAGGCAAGCTTCGCACTGCTGCTGTACAACCTTTGGGCGCAGATCGTGCGTCACCGAGAGCTTGGCTAAAGGTTTTGACCCGTGGGGGCATTAGAATTGGGGTTGAGCATTTTGCTTTCTGCACTGGGACCGTGTAATGAAAATGGCGGCTTTCTGCCCAGTTCCCTTAGTGAATTTCGCCAGTGTTTGGGGAGGGGGGGAGGTGTGCATCCTTGAAATAAGTCCAAAAAAAACCGCGTTTATTTTAAACTGTGGCAGGTTAGAAGCCAGTCAAGGGCTAGTTTGTGCCATGCCTCATTCTTGCCAGCGCCAAGAGGGCTGTCGCCCACAGCGGGCATGGACTTGCCCATCATAGAAAAGTCGTGGTCCCGTTTCACGGCGTCGGCGGCAACGGCAATTTTAATTTCCGCTTCCGAAGACCCCCACCCAGGGTCCGACCCCCCTCCCCAACTGCACGAGAGAGGGCTTGCGTCTCCCCTCCCTTGGCCTTGCCCCGTCTCCCACCCAGCCTTGGCGCGGCCAACCATTGGCAATCTTTACTCCAGGGATTCGTTCTCTCCCCTGGGGCTGTTCTAATCCCCAGCTGGACTTGGACTTTGCCTGGGGGACTATACTGGGCTATTCAAATGAGATTGCGGAATGGTAGGAATTCTCCGCCCCTGACTACGGCTGCGGTTAAAATTGACCCTTCATTTATCCCAATCAACTAGTTAGCTTCCCTCATCCGACCTTGGGTGGCTGTCTTGTGTGGAGTTTGCACGTTGTTTCCTCCGGGTGCTCCGGTTTCCTCCCACAGTCCAAAAGATGTGCAGTTTAGGTGGATTGGACACGCTAAATTGCCCCTTAAATGTCCAAAGGTTGGGTGCGGTTACAGGAACAGGATGGGGGCATGTGCCTAGGTTAGGAGGGTCGGTGCAGACTCGATGGGCCTCCTTCTGCACTGCAGGGATTCTGATGACGCAGTTTGCTTGATGAAATGGAATGAAAATCGCTTATTGTCACGGGTAGGCTTCAGTGAAGTTACTGTGAAAAGCCCCTAGTCGCCACATTCCGGCGCCTGTTCGGGGAGGCCGGTACGGGGATCGAACCGTGCTGCTGGCCTGCCTTGGTCTGCTTTCAAAGCCAGCGATTTAGCCCAGTGTGCTGTCTCAGTAGGATTGCCGTCGGATTGTCAGTCTAGGTTTGTAACCCTCTCTGGTTTATTAGCTTTAATTGCTTCATGTACAATCTCTGGCTTTAAGTCCAGCGGCCATCTTGCTTGACTGCAGTTTTTTAAAATACAATCTGCAAATATATTAAAGTACAAAGTCACTCTGCTTTTGTGGTTTGCGACTTGTGTAAGAGCCCGTGGGCTCCACAAGTGGTGGGAATTGAAAAATTTGCTATAAACTTGTCGATGCTTTTCTAAGAAAATAAAGCCTACCCTCTGAGAACATGATCTCGTTGCCTTTTTATTTTTGCTTCGTATCGCCACGGTTGACGGGCCATTCAATGACTCTCGGGGCGAATGGTTGTGAATCCCGTGGCAGGGGTTCAGTGCGTTGGGCGGTGGTCTGACTTGGTACGGCCATGGTCACAATTTGAGCTGTTTCTCGTGTTCCACTTTTGGAGCGAGTTGGCCACTCTTTCCCCGCGTAGCCCCGTCCGAAAACGGTCGCGAGCTGTCCGGATTTTCCGTGGGGGTAGAACTCCATCACTCGGGCCGGTGACCATGTTTAAAAAAAAAAAAAAAACGGGATGTGGGCATCGCTGGTTAGGCCAGCACTCATCGCCCATCCCCAATTGCCCTTGAGACGGTGGTGGCGAGCTGCCTTCCTGAACGGCTGCCGTCCCTACAGTGTAGGTGCGCCCACCGTGCTGTTAGGGAGGGAGTTCCAGTATTTTGACTCCAGCGACAATGAAGGAGCAACGATGTATTTCCAAGACAGGATGGTAAGCGGCTTGGAGGGTAGTGGTGTTCCCAGCTATCTGCTGCCCTTGTCCTAATAAATAGTAGTGGTCAAGGGTTTGGAAGCTGCTGCCCAAGAAAGGAACCTAGGTGAGTTCCTACAGTGCATCTTGTCGATGGTGCACGTTGTATGTCGGTGGTGGAGGGTTTGAGGAAGGGGTAGCAATCAAGTGGGGGGCTGCTTTGTCCGGGATGATGTTGAGCTTTCTGTGTTATTGGCACTGCACTCATCCAGGCAAGTGGAGATATTCCATCGCACTCCTGACTTGCGCCTTGTGGACAGGCTTTGGGGAGTCAGGAGGCGAGATACTCACTGTAGGATTCCTAGGCGCATCACGGTACCACTGTGAGGTTAGCACTGTTGCTTCACAGAGCCAGGCAACTGGTTTGATTCCCGGCTTGGTCACTGCCTGTGCGGAGTCTGCCCGTTGTGCGGAGTCTGCACGTTCTCCCCGTGTCGCCGTGGCTTTCCTCCTGGGTGCTCTGGTTTCGTCCCTCAAGTCCAGAAAGACGTGCTCGTTAGGTGAAGTGGACATTTTGAATTCTCCCTCTTGTGTACCCGAACAGGTGCCGGAATGTGGCGACTAGGGGCTTTTCACAGTAACTTCATTGCAGTGTTAATGTAAGCCTACTTGTGACAATAATGAAGATGGTTATAGTCTCTGACCTGCCACAGTATTTATAGGGCTGGTCAAGGTCAATGGTCACCTTCAGGATATTGATGGTTGCAGTCGATGTTTGTGGTGTGCACCGTCGAGGGCTGAGTTAGTTGCCAGCTATGGAATTTCAGATGGGTATGTCGGTCTTTACCTTCTAAGCCATTGGGTGGGTCAGATGGTGTGAAGTGTAATTTGTTCTGATTACTCGTACCCTATTGGGATGTTACCTCTACTAGTTGGGTGAGTTGCTTCAGTGCATTCTTTCAAATGAGAGTGAGGATTTAAGGTAGTGGACGGGGTACTTTGCCCTGGGTAGTGACATGAAGCATCCATTAGTATGCTGGCACACCATCTACCACATTAAAAACCCACACCCTCCACCACAGACCCACCAACAGCGGTGTGGACCATCGACAAGACACAGCAGCTCGCCAAGGGCCAATCAGTTCTTTCCAAACCTGTGAGCTCTTGTCACGGAGAAAGATGAGGGCAGATGTACTGGAACATCCATTGCCCGCCAGTTTCCTCCCTAGCTGCTTGCCATCTTGACTTGGAAATATATCTGGGTGGAAAATCCCGGGACTCCCTAACAGCACGGCGGCTGTACCTACACCACCAGGACTGCAGCCATTCAAGAAAGTGGCTCACCGCCGCCACCTCATGGGCAATTAGGGATGGGCAACAATTGCTGGTGAAGCCCACGCCCTGTGAAATAAATAACAAGTCATGGGTTTGTTGGGACCAACAATTCTACGGACACGCGCTTGTAGGATTAGAATAGCGGTTTTAATATACTCACAACAGAGCCAGCCTGTTAGCCATTGAACTTTTGGTTAACTGGCCGGCTGACCATGTGGCATTGATCTTTATACAGCAGCTCCAGGGGGAGTCCTGGGCGGAGCCAAGGGAGAAGTCCCGTACAACTCGAGCATTCCCAGAGCTACTCCCCTTGGTGGTCAGGTAGTGCAACTGCACTTACAATATAGACACATGTATATACGCTATAGAATAGAACAGTACAGCACAGAACAGGCCCTTCGGCCCTCGATGTTGTGCCGAGCAATGATCACCCTACTCAAACCCACGTATCCACCCCATACCGTAACCCAACAACTCCCCCCCTTAACCTTACTTTTTAGGACACTACGGGCAATTTAGCATGGCCAATCCACCTAACCCGCACATCTTTGGACTGTGGGAGGAAACCGGAGCACCCGGAGGAAACCCACGCACACACGGGGAGGACGTGCAGACTCCGCACAGACAGTGACCCAGCCGGGAATCGAACCTGGGACCCTGGAGCTGTGAAGCATTTATGCTAACCACCATGCTACCGTGCTGCCCAATACAGATTATAATCTGGTGTGAATCACATTCACCACAGGGTTCAAGCCCTACTACAGGACCATATCATCTCTGGGACTATCAGACAACAATTAACCCTGGACATTGGTATGGTGTCCAGAATTGTCTTAGGTAAAGGCTGTCTGTGCTGGCTGCTACCCAGTTTGAAAGCCACTTTTGATGGGAGAGTAGGTTCTGTGGCTATAGGTTGGTTAAATATTGGGAGAAGAAGTCTGGAGGAGTGCCAAAACTATGCGGCTAACTGGTGTGTCCCTGTTCCACATGAGCCTCTGCCCATATGAGACAGAGGGAATGAAAGTGCCTCACCCTTAGATAATGCATTGAAAGTGGAAGAAGGCCCTTGCCAAGGAGCATTATGAGGATTGTAGCATAGTGGGAAGGCTATTGGGCGAGAAATCCAGATGTCTGGACTCCTCCCTCATGATCATGAAACTATTGCATCAGTTTTTTTTAAACTATCTGCTCCCACAAATTTTCTTCAGGGAAGGAAATCTGCCTGTCATAATATCCACTCGTATATAATGAGATGCAGACAGGCAGTGATTGACACATAGGATGACCAATCAACACACAACACACAACAACCAATCACCAGACAGGACACCACCACTATAAAGCCCACAGGGCATTCAGGCTCCCGCTCTTTTCGGGACCCAGGCACTGAGACAGTCAGAGTGCACAAGTCAGTGAGCACTATCACCATGCGGTAGCGAGTAAATCTGGTCGAGCCAGTAAGAGGTCGTCAGTGGGATTAGTAGAGTGTCAACCCACAGCTGAACATGTACAGCCGTTCGTAGTTTAAATAAAACCGAGTTGGATCATCTCCGGTGTCAGATGTTTGTTTCTAAGCTTCCCTGCATCCAGTTGCAGTCAACGTCAAACCGACCCGCCTAACACATCACTTCCTTATGTGGTCTGATCTACATGTGACTAGGCACACGCAGCCGAGTTGTTGACTTTTTAATGGCCTAAACCCACTCGATTGTATCAAAGTGCCACAGAAGGGTGGGGGTGGGTGCAGAGGGAGCACTGTGGGTGCACCAACATCATGTGGACTGCGGGATGGTTCAAGAAGGCGAGCCACCACCATCACCTACAGGGCAGTTAGGGTTGGGTACAGCCTGTGGCCCTCTTGCCTCAGGAATGAATTTTTTTAAATACCCCAGCGTTTTAGCCTTTTGTTTAATTTGAATTATCTCCGCCAGTTTGACGTCCAGGATCTCACCTGGGGGGAACTGAGAGGTGATGTTGTGGCTGAGGGGCACAAGGGCCAACGTAATACTCCTCGTCTGTTGCTCATGACGATTTGACCTCCGACACTGTTTAGGTTTGGATAATTTCTTACTCGTGGTCAGGTTGCCCTGGTGATTGTCATCAGCATTTTCTGCCTCTGTAGGTTAAAGTGAGGAATGTTTAACGGCACACACTCGGATGTAGGGAGGAAGTCTAATTGTTTTTTCTTCCTTGGTGACTGCGGTATGTTCAGCCTGACTGAGTGCAGCTCGCGCAACCCCACCTATTTCTCCTAATTCCACCCCCCCCCCCCCCCCCCCCCCCCCCCAGTGCAGCACGGTAGCATTGTGGATAGCACAAATGCTTCACAGCTCCAGGGACCCAGGTTCGATTCCGGCTTGGGTCACTATCTGTGCGGAGTCTGCACATCCTCCCCGTGTGTGCGTGGGTTTCCTCCGGGTGCTCCGGTTTCCTCCTACAGTCCAAAGATGTACAAGTTAAGTGGATTGGCTATGCTAAATTGCCCTTAGTGTCCAAAATTGCCCTTCGTGTTGGGTGGGGTAACTGGGTTATGGGAATAGGGTGGAGGTGTTGACCTTGGGTAGGGTGCTCTTTCCAAGAGCCAGTGCAGCCCCGATGGGCCGAATGGTCTCCTTCTGCACTGTAAATTCTATGAAAAAAAATTCTATGAAAAATCATGCCCCAGAAATTGCTGGATCTCACGATCAGGTCCATGATTTAGGCCTTTGTGTCCTATTCTCTAGCTTGTGGTTCATTTTAACCTGCGAATTGCCAGGGAAATAATTAATGAATGTTCCGAAGGCTGTCACGAAAAGATGGGAAAATATGTCATTTGGACCATGGGAGTGAGCCTGGGAAAAGCTGGGATTTTAGATGAAGGGGAAGAGACTCGGGGTGGGTTGACAGCAGCAGCTTGTTTGGGGTGCAGATGGCTTCACTGGCGTTGGAGAGGGCAGCTGGGGAACAGCTCAACCCGTCTTTCGGGGTTGGGAGGTGCGTGCTGACTCTCGTGGCGGCCGCTACTCTTCAAAAAGAAATATTTTTTTTGGTCGGCGTCAAGCTGCAACAGGTGAAGTAGAAAGAAGCATATTTTACAGCTCCATCCGGAGAGATAAAGAAAGGAGTTGGAGGAAGGGGGGGGGGGGGGGGGGGGGAGGGGGAAGAAAAGGCTGTGACGCTCGCTTTTGAAAACCGTGCAGCCCAGAGAATCCATCAGAAGACACAAAGTTAAAGAATAACGATTGTCAAGGGAGACCTGAAGGTCTTACAACTGATCCAAAGAAAAGATCTTTTGTACCTTTCTTTAAAAGTCGTTTTAATCTTTTAACTTGAAAATAAAGATTAAGTTAAATTGATAACCTGAAAGAGTGGTTAATAGAAATTTTACTTACTCTACTTTGAAAAGCCGGACCCGTGAGTAAAGCTATTGAGTGGTAAGTAAGCTAAATCTTCTAGGAAGATATGGTTTATACCGAGGACTAACTCAAAACACTAGTTTGATCCGAATACTACCCACCTAACTAGAGGGGGGGGGGGGGGGGAACAAAGATTCAATAAAAATTTGATATTAAAAGTCTAACAATGACCATGAAGCCATTGTCGTTTGTCCAAAAAACCCACGATAGCATAGTGGTTAGCACAATTGCTTCACAGCTCCAGGGTCCCAGGTTCGATTCCCGGCTTGGGTCACTGTCTGTGCGGAGTCTGCACATCCTCCCCCTGTGTGCGTGGGTTTCCTCCGGGTGCTCCGGTTTCCTCCCACAGTCCAAAGATGTGCAGGTTAGGTGGATTGGCCATGATAAATTGCCCTTAGTGTCCAAAATTGCCCTTAGTGTTGGGTGGGGTTACTGGGTTATGGGAATAGGGTGGAGGTGTTGACCTTGGGTAGGGTGCTCTTTCCAAGAGCTGGTGCAGACTCGATGGGCTGAAGGGCCTCCTTCTGCACTGTAAATTCTATGAAACTAGTAGTCAGGGACTTGAGGGAGTCGCTGTTCACCATTTAGAATAAATGGTATAGGGTGAATTCTAATAATAGTGGTGGTGATTTTAACTTCAAGACGGTCGAGGTAAACAAGGTTGTTTACTAAAGGGGCTCGGATGTTAACTCTGTTTCTCGCCACAGGTGCCACCCACTTGCCTTTCCAGCACTGTTTTAAAAATTTGAGATGTCTATTCTTGACAAAGGTGATCTAGCAATACAGTGCCTGAATATGTTCTGATGAGCCATCAATTGCACGAGAGATGAGTTGCTATACAAAAGTTAGGCTTTAATAAGCTAGAACATAGCCCTGCGGTTGACCACAATAAAATGGACGACCGCCGGGCGTTCCGACTATTTATATCTCGGTATGGAGGCGTGGTTAACTCAGCCTCTCGACCAATCGGAGAGCCGTCACATGACTGGTCTCAACCAATCGGTCGAGAGGCACATGACCGACCAGGGCCAATGGTAAGCCGGTGTTCTGCACCAATGGCAGACAGGTATTCAAATCATACCACCACATGTTCCAAATCAATTGTCACACAATCATCCCAAAATGGACTGCATCTTGACTCACGACTGGTGATTGGCCCTCAACTGCAGTAACAAAGCTACCTTTAACCCTTCTTTTATATATTTCCCTTTCAACGATATCACTCGATCAAGACCTCATTGACCCATCAATGGCAACCAAGAATCTAATGGTATTTTTGTTTATAACCACATAGAGTCATAGATGTTCACAGTGGAAACAGGCCCTTCGGCCCAGCTTGTCCATGCCGCCCAGTTTCTATCACTACCCTAGTCCCACTTGCCTGCATTTGGCCCATATCCCTCTATACCCACTCTGCCCAGGTAACTGTCTAACTGCTTTTTAAAAGACAAAATTGCACCCGCCTCTACCACTGCCTCTGGCAGCTCGTTCCAGATGCTCACCACCCTCTGTGTGAAGAAATTTCCCCTCTGCTCTCTTTTGTATCTCTCTCCCCTCTGACCTTAAACCTTTGCCCTCTAGTTCTAGACTCCTCTACCTTTGGGAAAAGGACGCCATGATGTGGAGATGCCGGCGTTGGACTGGGGGGAGCGCAGTAAGAAGTCTTACAACACCAGGTTAAAGTCCAACAGGTTTGTTTCAAACACGAGCTTTCGGAGCACTGCTCCTTCCTCAGGTGAATCATTCACCTGAGGAAGGAGCTGCGCTCCGAAAGCCCGTGTTTGAAACAAACCTGTTGGACTTTAACCTGGTGTTGTAAGACTTCTTACTTTGGGAAAAGCTGTCACCTTATCGATGCTCCTCATTATTTTATAGACCTCTATCAGATCACCCCTCAGCCTCCTACGCTCCAGGGAAAAAAGTCCCAGCCTATCCAGCCTCTCCTTATAACTCAGACCATCAAGTCCTGATGGCATCCTCGTAAATCTCTTCCGCACTCTTTCTAGTTTAACAATATCCTTCCTGAAGTTAAAGCCCGCATGACTTTCTTAGACTTCCTTTCCGTACATTCCACTGTGTGGAGACCACCGTAACAGTTGATTGGCTAGGACACTCGTGCAAAGGGTGGGATTTTTTTTGCGGTTTCAAACAAAAAAGCAAGATATTTATTTTTTAAATTTAGAGTAACCCAATTCTTTTTTCCCCCACTTGAGGGGCAATTTAGCGTGGCCAATCCACCTACCCTGCACATCTTTGGGTTGTGGGGGTGAGACCAACGCAGACCTGGGGAGAACGTGCAAACTCCAACACGGACAGTGACCCGGGACTGGGATTGGAGCCCGGGTCCTTGGCGCCATGAGCAGCAGTGCTAACCACTGTGCCACCGGGCCGCCCCAAAAGGCAGGGTATTAATGTGGGAAATGATAAAACAGACCGCGACAGGATTGGACAGAGAATATGAAATGAAAATCGCTTATTGTCACGAGTAGGCTTCAATGAAGTTACTGTAAAAAGCCCCTAGTCACCACATTCCGGCGCCTGTCCGGGGAGGCTGGTACGGGAATCGAACCGTGCTGCTGGCCTGCTTGGTCTGCTTTAAAAGCCAGCGATTTAGCCTGGTGAGCTAAACCAGCCATCCACTAAATCAGTGGATAAGTTTTGAGGTTACGAAAATAATAAAAGGACAAAACTAAAGGCTCTGTACATGAATGCACATGGCATATGGAACACAACAGAAGAACTGTTGGCGCTACTAGAAATAGATAATAGAAATGTGATATGGCGCTTATTATGGAGAAAGACATAGATTGGGATCGGAATAATGAAGGGTACGTGGCATTTAGGAAAGACTTGAGTGCGAGGAGAAGGTGGAGGGCAGCTCTGCTAATGGTGCGAGCACAATGGAGAGGGATGACCTATAAGTTCAGGAAACCAGAATGTAGAAGTGGTTTGAGTAGCGATGAGGAATGACGAAGGCGTAAGCAGCTCGTGGGGGTGAGTGTACAAGCCTCCAAACAATCGTCATCCAGTAGGGTGGAGTGTGAAAGAAAGAAAAGAAATGGGAACAAATCCTGGAGCGGGACTTGATCCTGGAGCCTTCCAGCTCACAGGCAGAAAGCTTAGGCAGCGAGCCACTCCAATTCCCATGGCGGTAGAGCAATAATGGAACAATAGAAGGGACAAGACATGACAAGCAATGGTTAGAATTTGGACTGCGCTGTCGATAGGGGAGTGGATGCAGATTCACTTCGAATTCAATAAATATTTGAGAGGCAAAACACGGAAGGCATTTGGTTAAAGAATAGGAGTGGATTGCACTTGCTGGGCCGAGTGGCCTCCTTCTGCACTGTAACTCCTATGTAAATTAAGGATGGGCAACAAATACGGGCCTAGCCAGTGATGTATTCGGTAAGCTGGGTCTATGTGGACTGCGTTTGATGCAGTGTAGAGGGAGACAGGCTTCCAACACTTGAAAAGATGCAACACAATTTTATTGAACGACTAACTATAATACATGCTTAACTGTGGGTTGACACTATGCTGACTTGACTGGAGACCTGAGGCTAACCTGACCAGACTAACTGACTACCGCATGGTGTTTGCACCGGCTGCTGCTCACGAGCTTTGACTGTCTCAGAGGCTGGATCCCGAGAGGGCGGGAAAACTAGTGCCCTCTGGCTTTATAGCGGCCGTGTCCTGTCTGGTGATTGGCTGCTGTGTTCTGTGTGTTCATTGGTCATCCTGTGTGTCAATCACTGCCTGTCTGTGCACCATCATATACCTGGATGTATATTATGACAACCACTGCCACCCATATACCGGGAAGGAATATTTAAAAATCCCTCTGCCTTACTAGCCCAGTCATATAACCATAATGCTACCCTGCTATGGTGTGACCATAAATTAGGAGAGGGGAACGTGCAACGAGACCTGGGTGTCCTTGTGCACCAGTCACTGAAGGTAAGCATGCAGGTGCAGCAGGCAGTAAAGAAGGCGAATGGTATAGAACATAGAACAGTACAGCACAGAACAGGCCCTTCGGCCCTCAATGTTGTACCGAGCAATGATCATCCTACTCAAACCCATGTATCCACCCTATACCCGTAACCCAACAACTCCTCCCCTTAACCTTACTATTAGGACACTACGGGCAATTTAGCATGGCCAATCCACCTAACCCGCGCATCTTTGGACTGTGGGAGGAAACCGGAGCACCCGGAGGAAACCCACGCACACACGGGGAGGACATGCAGACTCCGCACAGACAGTGACCCAGCCGGGAATCGAACCTGGGACCCTGGAGCTGTGAAGCATTTATGCTAACCACCATGCTACCGTGCTGCCCCAAGAAATGGGAACAAATCCTGGAGTGGGACTTGATCCTGGAGCCTTCCAGCTCACAGGCAGAAAGCTTAGGCAGCGAGCCACTCCAATTCCCTGTTGGCCTTCATTGCAGGAGGCTTTGAGTACAGGAGCAGGGATAGAACATAGAACATTACAGCGCAGTACAGGCCCTTCGGCCCACGATATTGCACCGTCCTGTGATACCCTTCTAAAGTCCCTCTACACTATTCCCTTATCGTCCATATGATGTCTCGCTGCAATTATACAGGGCCTTGGAGAGACCACACTGAGAATATTGTGAGCAGTTGTGGTTTTCTTATCTGAGGAAGGATGTTCTTGCTCCAGAGGGAGTGCAGCGAAGGTTTATCAGACGGATTTCTGGGATGCCGGGAATGATATCCGAGGAGAGATTGAATCGGCAAGGATTTTATATCCTTGAGTTCAGAAGAATGAGGGGGATCTCTTAGAATCCTATAAAATTCTAACAGGATCGGACAGGGTAGATGCAGGAAGGACGTTGCCGATGGTGGGGGTGGCCAGAACCAGGGGTCACAGTCTGAGGATACGGGGGAGACCATTTAGGACGGAGATGAGGAGAAATTTCTTCACCCAGAGAGCGGTGAGCCTATGGAATTTGTTACCACAGGAAGTAGTTGAGGCTAAAACATTGCATGTTTTCAAGCAGCAGTTAATGATAGTTAATAATCTTTATTGTCACAAGTAGGCTTACATTAATGCTGAAATGAAGTTACTGTGAAAAGCCCCTAGTTGCCACACTCCGCCGCCTGTTCGGGTACACAGTGAGAGAATTCAGAATGTCCAAATTACCTAACAGCGCGTCTTTCGGGACTTGTGGGAGGAAACCGGAGCACCCGGAGCAAACCCAAGACACAGGGAGAACGTGCAGACTCCGCACAGGCAGTGACCGAAGCCGGGATTCGAACCTGGGACTCCGGAGCCGTGAAGCAACAGTGCTAACCACTGTGCTACCGTGCCGCCTACGTTTAGGTACAGCACTCGGGGCGAAAGGGATCGAAGAACATGAGGGGAAGCTGGGGACTGGGCATTGAGTTGGAGGATCTGCCATGATCATAATGAATGGTGGAGCAGTCTCGAAGGGCCGAATGGCCTCCTCCTGCTCCGATTTTCTATGTGTCTAAACTCTCCCGCACCACCTCTGGGAGTCCAGCGGCGAAGACAAGGCCGGCGGCTTAATACAGGCAGGAGGTAGCAAAGGTCAGCAACTAGCCCAAGGTCACATCAAAGTGGGAACGAAAGAGAAGCCAGCCCCACAATCTGAACTGGGGGGAGGCGCGTGAATCCCAGTGATGTTAATGACCACTTGCCAAGCGCTCACTTTGGGCCTCCTTTCGCTGAAGCAGACCTTCCACACGTGAAACTTTGAAAGGGCCGAGGGCTGATGTCTTCTCTGAGTGACAGTAAAATGGTCACCCGCTGGATTGGCCAGGACAACCGGGGCAGCAAGGGTAGTGGGCGGCCGACCCCCTATATCGCCTTGTCACCGCCTCTCAGAGTCTCCCTCTTTCAGTCGGCAGTCCCTTCCAGAACTTTCTGCTGGTTTCATGGGATGCTGCAGCGGATGGGTGGTGGGGGGGGGGGGGGGGGGGGGGGGGGGGGGGAGAAAGGAAGGGTTAAATGCAGCGGAGTTGTTGCATTGACAAAAGCTGCACACATGCCAAGGCACAAATAGTCTCCCTCCATAATGTCTTGTTTCCATGACGATATCACTGCCTGAATGGCTCCTGAGGACAAGTGACACAATGCGCTGAATGAGACTTAATGCCTTCTCAGGGGTGAAAGGGAATGTTGCCTTGACGTTCCAATCAGCGAGAGACAGGAAAGACACTCACCTTCAGCAAGTTAGCCCAGCGTCAGCCGTAAACGGGGCCGGCTTCCAAACCTCGTTCATCGTCTTCATCCTCCTCTCCTCTCCAACACCCCCCTCTCCTCAGCTCTTGTGGGGGTTCGATTCCCAATGGGCACTTCCACCAACTCACCCACGTGGTCAAGCCCAACAGGCCTGAGGAGAACCCAGAAGGGAGAGGCGGCAAAAAAAACAAAACGGGGTATAAGAATACCGACCCGTATTCTTATATACCGCCCATCCCTGTGTAAATTCCCGCCCTCGGGAAAATGATTGTTAGCGAGACGGAGCAGGCAAACTTTACAAATTTACAGCCCTGCCACCCTCCATGTCTGTCCCGCCCCTCTCTCTCTTCCCCCCACATTGGGGGTTTTGAAATTCATCACCCGGCGTCGGCAAAGAGCGACCTCCCACTAGGGGCAGCACAAGTGGATAGCACTGTGGCTTCACAGCGTCAGGGTCCCAGGTTCGATTCCCCGCTGGGTCATTGTGCGGAGTCTGCACGTTCTCCCCGTGTCTGCGTGGGTTTCCTCCAGGTGCTCCGGTTTCCTCCCACACTCCAAAGACGTGCAGGTTAGGTGGATTGGCCATGATGAATTGCCCTTAGTGACCAAAAAGGTTAGGCGGGTGTGGTAGTCACCACTGATGTATATGTTGTATATAGAGGATGTTGTTATAGGTGCTTTATGGTTAGGTCCCTGTACTACAGATATGGGGGTAGATCCCTGTCTGCTGGCCCCGCCCAGTAGGCAGAGTATAAATATGTGTGCTCCCCGTACAGCAGCCATTTCATCAGCTGCTGTAGGAGGCCACACATCTCAGTGTAATAAAGCCTCGATTAGTGCATCAATGGGGTTGTTGGGTTGCGGGGATGGGGTGGAAGTGAGGGCTGAGGTGGGTCGGTGCAGATTCGATGGGCCGGGTGGCCTCCTTCTGCACTGTATGTTCTATCTTCTATGTTCTAACCCCACAGGCCGCAGTTACGAAGCCTCGCTCAGCTCGGCCCAAACGCTTCATCCGCAAGAAGCTGGATTTCCACGGCACCTCCCACGACCCTCAGAACAAAAGTTCGCAACCGGTCACTGTCACTTTTGAGGCATAGTCACTGGTGGTCATGTAGGAAACACAGCTGCACAGCAGGATCCCATGACCTGCTGGGTGAGGGATCGGTATCAGACGAGACAGCTTTGGTCCCCTTATTTAAAGAAAGACGAATTATTGTTGGAGGCAGTACAGAGGAGGTTTACTGGGATGACCCCGGGTATGGAGGGACTATCAGATGAGGAAAGATTGTGTCTCTACTCTTTGGGGTTCAGAAGAAGGTGAGGTGATGGGATTGAAACATGTACGATTCTGAGGGGGTTCGACAGGGAAAATGTTGGGAGGATGTTTCCACTCGTGGGAGAGTGTAGGACCAGAGGGAAAAGTGGCAGAATAAGGGGGAACTCATTTCAGACGGATTTGAAGAAGAATTTCCTCTCACAAAGAGTGGTGAATCTTTGGAAATTATTTTTTTAAATAAATTTAAGAGTACCTATTTTTTTCCAATTAAGGGGCAATTTAGCGTGGCCAATCCGCCTAGCCTGCACATCTTTGGGTTGCGGGGGTGAAACCCACGCAAACACGGGGAGAATGTGTAAACTCCACACGGACAGTGACCCAGAGCCGGGGTCGAACCTGGGACCTCGGCGCCGTGAGGCTGCAGGGCTAAACCCACTGCGCCACCGCGCTGCCCCCAATCTTTGGAAATTCTTTACCCCAGGAAGCTGTGGAGGCCGAGTCCCCGAACATTTTCCAGGCTGAGAGCGATAGGTTTTTGGGGAGAAGGCAGGGAAGTGGACTGAGTGAGTGTTAGGTCAGCTATGACCTTGTTAAATGGCGGAGCAGCGCCGAAGGGCTGAATGGCCTCCCTCCTGTTCGTATGGGACATGTGGGAGAAAACCCCAGGACCTCCTTCGAAGGCGGTGGGATTTGCGGCATCAATCAGAGCAGCAAAGTGGTGCGGGGTGTGGGGGTGTGTGGGGGGGGGGGGGGGGGGGGGGGGTAGGGTGGTGGTGGGGGGGGGAGGGGTGGGGTTAGCGGTGGGAGGGGCCTCCGCAGGAAACCCTGACAAGCGCAGCGCCCCTTGAGTGCCACACCCGGAGCGCCGGACTGGATTTGTATCGTGCCTTGACAGAAGGCAAAAGAATGTGACCTGGATTCAGTCGGTTACGCTGGATTTGAGATTCGAGAGGCTGGTTTAGCACACTGGGCTAAATCGCTGGCTTTTTTAAAGCAGACCAAGGCAGGCCAGCAGCACGGTTCAATTCCCGTACCAGCCTCCCCGAACAGGCGGCGGAATGTGGCGACTAGGGGCTTTTCACAGTAACTTCATTTGAAGCCTACTTGTGACAATAAGCCATTTTCATTTCATTATTTCATAAATGCTTTGTTTTGCCACTCGAGGAGCCCTAGACAGCCAGCCCACAGTCGCACCATGACAAGCTAATACCTGTCAACCTTCACAACAACCCGAGGATAAATTATGTTCGTTTGTGCGACCTTCACAGCTCGACGAGGATTAAAAAAAAAATAGATTACCATAATTGTGTTTCAATCTGTTTGAAAGAACCAGAATTGACTTCAAATATACATGAACGATACAAAAGGAACAGGAGGGAAGGAGCCACTAGAAAGGTTGAGTTCTATTGCAACTGATTAGAAGCAAATACAGCGCTCCCACACACTGCCCACATACGCTTAACTCAATCTAAAATAGTCTAGTGCTGTTAAGTACTCACCATACAGCCTGGACTGCTGCTGCTCTGAAACCCAACAGATTCTCAGTCACAATTTGGGTTTAACAAGTGCCCATGCAGATGGGGATTATAAAAACTGTTTGACAGAATTAAGCTAAATAATGTTGGAGTTAGTCAATTTTAACGATATATCATAACCAACTGCTCTGCCGTTGTGTTAATGCCCCTGGACCAGTAGTTCAGAGGCCCAGGCAAATGTTTTGAGGACACGGGTTCAAATCCCACAATATGCCTGCTGGTGGGATTTAAGTTTGATGGATAAAACATGGAATTGAAAGCTAGTCTCTGTTGTGTTATGCTTCTTCATGTAGCATAAGCTGCTTCCTTGATGTACGCTCTGACAAAGGAAGGTTCAGACTTGGAGATAGGTTTAACACATTTATTGAACAGTTAACAATTCTCCTACTTGAGTTCGACTCTCCTGCTAATCTTGCTATAGTAACTCAATCTAACTAACCAGTCTGCTCTAAGCCATGCGGTGGGTGTGATGCTTCCGATCTGCCCCTGTACCTTCTCTCTGAGTGTCACCTGTGGAAAAGAGAAAGAGCATGTGTGCTCTGTCCTGATATATGGGTTGCCCCCTTGTGGTAGTGTCACCTCTGGGTATCTTGACTGCCCATTGGTCGGGTCCTATTCTATGCACGGTAGCATTACGGATAGCACAATTGCTTCACATCTCCAGGGTCCAAGGTTCGATTCCTGGCTTGGTCACTGTCTGTGCGGAGTCTGCACATCCTCCCCGTGTGTGCGTGGGTTTCCTCCGGGTGCTCCGGTTTCCTCCCACAAAGATGTGCGGGTTAGGTGGATTGGCCGTGCTAAATTGCCCGTAGTGTCCAAAATTGCCCGTAGTGTTGGGTGGGTTCACTGGGTTATGGGGTTAGGGTGGAGGTGTGGACCTTGGGTAGGGTGCTCTTTCCAAGAGCCGGTGCAGACTCGATGGCCCGAATGGCCTCCTTCTGCATTGTAAATTCTATGATTCATTGGCTGTATGTCTGCATGTCATGATGTCTCTGGTGCTCCCTCTAGTGTTTACTTAGGTGTAGTGTATTTACATTAACCCCTTGTGTATTTACAGTGATGGATATCACCACAGGCTCACATTGAATATATCATCAATTGTGGCAAAAACCCATCTGGCTAACTAATGCCCCCTTGAGGGAAGGAAATCTGCCATCCTTACCTGGTCTGGCCTACATGTGACTCCAGAACTCCAGGGGCCGACTCTTAGTTGCCGTCTGAAACAGTCAGTTCAAGGACAATAAGAGACGGGCAACGAATGTTAGCCTTGCCCCCATCCCATGAAAGAATATTGATTACCGTTTTACATTGCAGACCGACCTTCGTGGATTTGCTGCCAGGAAAATTAGTGGTTATAGGGAGGCAGTGGCGTAGCGGGATTGTCACTGTACTCGTAATCCAGAGGCCCAGGGTAATGCTCCGGGGACCCGGGTTTCAAATCTCAGCATGACAGACGGTGAAATTGAACCAATGATGGCTATGTGTCGATTATCACATCTCCATAAAATCCGATCTGGCACAGTGGTTACCAGTGCTGCCTCACGACGCCAGGGACCCTGGTTCAATTCCGGCCTTGGGTGTCTGTCTGTGTGAAGGTTCCACGTTCTCGTGTGTGCGTGGGTTTCCTCCGGGTGCTCCGGTTTCCCTCCCACAGTCCAAAGATGTGCGGGTCACCATGCTAAATTGCCCCTTAGCGTCCAAAGGTGGTTAGGTCACAGCCTAAGGATAAGGGGGTCAGCCATTCAGGACTGAGATGAGGAAGAACTTCCTTATCTCAGAGACTTGTGAACTTGTGGAATTCTCTACCGCAGAAAGCTGTTGGGGCCAGTTTGTTGGATACATTCAAGAGGGAGCTGGACGTGGCCCTTGCGGCTAAAGGGATCAAGGGGTATGGAGAGAAAGAGGGAGTGCGATACTGAATTTGCATGATCGGTCATGATCATATTGAATGGTGGTGCAGGCTCAAAGGGCCGAATGGCCTACTCCCGCACCTATTTTCTATGTTTCAATGTCAAGGGATAAGGTGGGGGGAGTGGGCCTAGGTAGAGTGCTCTTTCGGAGGGTTGCGGCTGATTCGATGGGCCGAATGGCCTCCTTCTGCACTTTAGGGAATCTACAATTCAAATTAAATGAAATGAAAATCGCTTATTGTCACGAGTAGGCTTCAATGAAGTTACTGTTAAAAGCCCCTAGTCGCCACATTCCAGCGCCTGTTCGGGGCGGCTGTCCCTTGGGGAGGGAAATCTGCCATCCTTACCCGGTCTGGCCTACGTACATGTGACGCCAGACCACAGCAATGGCTGATGCTGAGCTGCCCACTGATGTGGCCTCATTGGGGCCTCTCAGTTCAAAGGATGGGCAACAAACGCTGACCATGCCAACAATGCCCACATTCTGTCACAGGATTAAACCGTCCCTCGGACACGTGTCAGTGGCTCCCAAAATAACCTTTGTGCCCGCTTGCTGATGTAAAATGGCCACACTGAGATCCAATGTCGAACCAGGCCCCCGCGCCCCCCCCCCTCCCCCCCCCCACCCCACCCCGCGCCTACGTTTTGCCAACCACGCGCTGCCGAGATTTCCCACAACAAGCAATCTCTCAGCTCTGTCTTGTCGAGATTAACTCGCTGGCAGCTCCCTCACCACCTTGCAATCTGATTCACCTCAATGCGCCAATTAACCCTTGACCCCAATATTTCTAACTTCATCTCACGCTGGCTTTCTGCATCAGTAACTGTCAATTCTTGTTCACTGAGTCCTGATTCCAGCCATTCGGTCTTGGCGGACGCTGGGATATATTTAGCCCTGCATTTCCTATTGTTTAAGGGAAATAGAGACTGAAAATGCACACTTCATGCACGCCTTCCAGCTTAATTACCAGCTGACCCCTGTGTAATGAGGTTCGCCTGGCTGCGGCGTTAACACTCGCTCACTTTGCGAAGCGCCTCGACCAAGATTTCTCCCCGATCCACCAACAAAGCGGATGAAACGATATCCGGGCCTGCAGGACCGCAAGGCGGATTTGAAAGAAGGAGGTGTGGAGAGGGGAGGGAATGCGGCAAAAAAAAAAAATAAACAAGAACGGCCGTAATTGGAGAAGAAATCCGGGGCAGGAATTTCCGGTGCCCAGCCGCGTGTCTCTCGGCCATACGCTGCCGGCGGAATTCTCTCCCCCCTCCCGCCGCCCAGCTGCTTGTGACTTGGGATTTCCCATTGAAGCCACGCCACGCCCTGCCGGGGAACGGGGAACCCATGGGATGGTTGGGGGGGGGGGGGGGGGGGTGTGGGGGGGGGGGGGGGGGTGTGTGGGGGGGGGGGGGGAGGGTGCACCCTCGCTTCAGGGAAACCCGTGGGACCGGAATTTCCCGCCGTCGCGAACAGCTGGTGAATCCCGACCAGACCCTGTGAACCGTTGACGATGGAGCTCCGACACTGAGGAGCTAACAAGCCTTCTGGGACTCCCTGATTTTTACTGTCAATTTTTAATGAAGGAAAATATAAAATCGGAATGCTAGAACACGCGCAGGTTCGCCACATTCCGCTGATTTCCGTCCGTGTCGTTTTTTTTTTCCTGCCGGTATGACTGAAGAGATTCGCGCGTAAAGCGAGGGCGAGTGAAGTGAGGAGCCTGCTGGTTGCTCACAACATTGACCGTGAGAGCCGTGCGCTCCCTCTGTGTCCAAAGTGCAACTATTTATTTTGATTTTACCATTTAAAGTCAATGATAGTTCCATTAATATATAAATTATTAAGCATTTCCTATCACCCATTATGAAATGAAGTAACAATCTTTATTAGTGTCAGAAATAGGCTCACTTTAACACTGCCCCTAGTTGCCACACTCCGGCGCCTGTTCGGTACACAGAGGGAGAATTCAGAATGTCCAATTCACCCAACAGCACGTCTTTCAGGACTTGTGGGAGGAAACCGGGGCACCCGGAGGAAACCCACGCAGACACGTGGAGAACCTGCAGACTCCGCACAGACAATGACCCAAGCCGGGAATTGAACCCAAGTCCCTGGCGCTGTGAAGCAACAATGCTAATGTATTTAACCTTATTCATGGCGTCATGGTTAGTGAACAAGCCCGACTTCAATCTTACGGCCCACTGACATGAGGGAGGCTCACTCACCAGCCTGGGTTGCCCATTGATGCCTTAAAAGATAGAATGAATTGGTCAAGCGATAGATTATCCACAGAGTTTCAAACGTGTTTCTGCAGCTTCTACATTCACGGTGAAAGACTGTCTTCTTTTAGAATCTCCGTTCTGCTTCATGGGATGTTTGACTACATTTAAGTGAAGGAAATGTATAAATGTTGGCGTCATTGCTCCATCTGCACCAAATTTCAGGTTTGGATAAGGTCTACACTTGAGCTCATCCGAAACATCTCAGTTGCCCTGTTCCTTAACTCGCGCCGAGTCCTGGTCACCTTGCGCCCACTGACCTTCAGAACTCCCGGTAGCGCCTCGATTTTAAAATACTCATTCTGGCTTTCATCTCCCTCGAGGGCTCGTCCCTCGTGCTCTCAGCCATCTCCTCCAACCCTACAAGCTTCTGACGCGCTCCCCTGATTCTGGTGGAGATCCGACACTCATCGCTCCACCGTATGTATTCAGCCGCCTGGGCACCTAGGCTCTGGAATTCACTCCCTAAACACCGCCCCCCAACCCCCCCAACCCTCCCACCCCCCACCCCTCCCCACCGCACTCTTTTAAAAAAATATATTTTTATTGAGGCATTTATAGATATACATCAAACACAACCAGACCGAAAAGAAAGCAAACAGGAATACACATAACAAATACTTAAATATCTGACACTCCACCATCCCGCCTCCCTGCCGCTGCCCTCCAGCTCCACGCCCTCCATTTTAAACCCCCCCCCCCCCCACCTGATACCTTAACTGTTCTCAAAGAAGTCGATGAACGTCTGCCATCTCCGGGCAAACCCCTCCCACAGTCCCTCTCAAGGCGAACTTGATCTTTTTACGACCTGAGGAATTTCACGAGGTCGCTCACCCCCCCCCCACTCCCGGCTACGGGGGCCACCGAATACCTCCACTCCGACATGATCAGGCTCCGGGCTACCGGGGAGGCAAAGGCCAAAATGTCGGCCTCTCCCCCCCCCCCCCCCCCCCCCCCGGGACTCCCGGGTCTTCCGACTCCAATCTCTCCAACTTCGAACAGGCCCAAAACCTGTGGACGTGGTTCTGCGGGCCCCACCCGTGCACCGCCTATCCTCCACCTCCTTGAAAAACCACAGTAACTTCACTGCACTGTTAATGTAGGCCTACTTGTGACAATAAATTATTATTCTACTCACCCTGGCCACCGTCATATGTGCGCGCTCTCTCTTTTAAGACGTGACTTCAAACCTAGCCCTTGGGCAGGGATTTTGGTCACCTCTCCGCATATCCCTTTATTTGTCTCGTGCGCTCAAACTACGCTCGGTGAGGCCCCTGTGGTACATTAAAGGTGCTATATAAATGCAGGTTGTTGTTGTCGAGCGGTGAGTGAATCTCGTCGATGTCCCTGGCCAAACCGTTCCTCTGCCCATTCTAAGCCCCGGGGGGCGGCCCTGAAAAGAATTTCCCCAGAAGAGGCACTAATCATTTTTTTTTTTAAATCATTTTTCTTTTTAAATTTGAAAAAAAAGGAGAGCTGCTTCTAATATTTGCTGGGCAGTGTTGTCACCTCATTGTTTAAACAGCAAGTGACTGCTGACATTATCCAGATGACTGCAGTGGGAGTTAGTGAGAGTGACAGCATGTGGGGGCTGAATTAACGTTAATAGAGAGACAGTCATTAATGCAGAGGGGCTTCGGAAGGCTCTGTCATGTCTTGAATGCGTTGTTGGGTTTATTTGAAAGCAGCACATGATTAACCTGTGCGCCTCCACAGACCTCCATAACCTCACCTCCAGTCTCGGGCACGACTGTGGATATATTCTGTGTGATTCTGCCTCAGCGCCTCCGGCTTACTGCCCACAAGCACCGATAGGGAAAGCTATCGGACGTAAACAATCACCCTGGAAACCACCTCTCCTCCAAAGGAGGGGGTGACGATGAAAGTTGCCAAACCTGGAAAATTCCACCTTGCCGCATTAAACTTGCCCCGTTGAAATTACTCCTCGTTTCCATCTCTGTGAGGGTGGCAGTTGGTTGCACGGCCTCACGCACCCCCACCACCCCCCCACCCCCACCCCCCCACCACCCCCACCCCCCCACCCCACCACCCGCCCCCACCACCCCCCCACCACCCCCCACCCCCACCACCACCCCCACCCCCCACCACCACCCCCACCCCCCCCCCCCCCCCCCCCCCACTCCCCAGCCCTGGAGTCTGAAGGTCGTAGGTTCAAATCCCGGTCCAGACAAAAAAGCACAGCCGGCGCTCTCGCATGAGGAGCGCTGCACTATCTGGGGGGGGGGGGGGGTGGGGGGGTTGGGGGTGGTGGGGGAGGTTGGGGCTGGTGGGGTGGGGGGGTTGGGGGTGGTGGGGGGGGGGTTGGGGGTGGTGGGGGAGGTTGGGGGTGGTGGGGTGGGGGGGGTGGGGGTGGTGGGGGGGGGGGTTGGGGGTGGTGGGGGGGTTGGGGGTGGTGGAGGGGGTTGGGGTGGTGGGGGGGTTGGGGTGGTGGGGGGGGTTTGGGGGTAGTGGGGGGGTTGGGGGTAGTGGGGGGGGTTGGGGGTGGTGGGGGGTTGAGGGTGGGGGGGTGGGGGGGGTTGGGGGTGGTGGGGGGTGGGGTTGGTGGGGGGGGTTGGGGGTGGTGGGGGGTGGGGGTGGTGGGGGGGGGTGGGGGTGGTGGGGGGGGTTGGGGGTGGTGGGGGTGGGGGTGGTGGGGGGGGTTGGGGGTGGTGGGTGGGGTGGTGGGGGGGGGTTGGGGGTGGGGGGGGGGTGCCGCCTTTCAGATGAATCCGAGGTTAGCTCCCTATTTTGGAAATGGGTCGGTGTGTTCCCTCCGGTTCCCCTGGTCAAATGAAGTTACTGTGAAAAGCCCCTAGTCGCCACATTCCGGCGCCTGTTCGGGGAGGCCGGTACGGGAATTGAACCGTGCTGCTGGCCTGCCTTGGTCTGCTTTCAAAGCCAGCTATTTAGCCCAGTGTGCTAAACCAGCCCCGCACATGGGAAGATCCCGGCCATTGTCTTTCATTGCCACCAGAAAAATGGCTCCCTCGCCGTTGACTCTGTCCGTTTCCTTGGCAACAGCCTGTGGTTGGACCATGCGTTTCACACCATTAGTGCCACAGCTGACTCTGAGATGGGTTTCCGATCACACAGCCATGCATTAATAAGCCCCCCCTATATCCCCCCCCACCTCTGTAATATTGCCCAACTTAACCCCGCCTTAGCTCATCTGCTGCTGCGACCTCCATGTGAGCCTTTGTTAGCCCCAGACATGGCTGATCCACCAATCTCCTGCTTACTCCCTGATGTGTTAGGCAGGTTGGTTCGATGTGGACTGCACTCGATGCAGAGAAGCTAGAAACAGACGTCTAACACTGGAGAAGATCCAACACTGTTTTATTCAACGATAGAACTGATAAACATATTCAGCTGTGGGTTGACACTATACTGACTTGACCGGAGACCTAGCAATAGCCTGACCAGACTTACTAGCTACCGCATGGTGTTTGCACTGACTAGCTCGTGGGCTCTGACTGTCTCAGTGGCTGGGTCCCGAGAGAGCGGGAAACCTAGTGCCCTCTGGCTTTATAGTGGTAGTGTCCTGTCTGGTGATTGGCTGCACTGTGCTGTGTGCTTACTGGTCATCCTGTGTGTCAATCACTGCCTGTCTGCACCTCATTATATACACGAGTGAATATTATGACACTCCCCTCAGTAAACGTGAAGTCATCCATAACTCTGCTACCTGTGTCCTTACTCACACCGAGTTCCATTCACTCAACGCCCCCTGTGCTCTCTAAACTATGTTGGCCCTCTCGGTAACCATTGCTTCGATTTCAAAATCTCACCCTTGCTTTTAAATTCCCCCCCGTGGCTTTGTCCCTTCCTCACCATTGTATTTTCTTCTGACCCAACAATCCTCAAGATTGCCCTCTAATTCCGGCCTCTTCAGTATCTCCGACCCAACCCAACCCCCCTCGTAAACCGCTCCTCCTCCCTAACCCTATCTGCCCCATTAAGATGTAGTTTCAAACCTACCTCTTTGACAAAGCGTTTGGTGATCTGTCTTAATATCTCCTTATCTCAGTGTCTAATAAACGCTCCTTTGAAGCACCTGGGGATGTTTTACTAAGGTGTAGGTGCTACATAAATGCAGGCGTTTTTGGGTGGCACGGTGGTGTGCAGAGGTTAGCACTGCAGCCTCACGGCATTGAGGAACCGGGTTCGATCCCGATCCCGGGTCACTGTCCGTGTGGAGTTTGCGCATTCTCCCCGTGCCTGCGTGGGTCTCACGCCCACAACCCAAGAAGATGTGCAGGCCAGGTGGATTGGCCACACTAAATGGCCCCTTCATTGAAAAAAAGATTATTGGGTACTCTTAAATTTATTTATTTTTAAATGCAGGCGATTGTTGGTTGGTCATTCTCCATGCGCAAGCCGGCATGAGTCATTCAACTGCATGGAAATCCTGATTTAAATCACCCCCACTTGCAACCACTCGTTCCAGTGAGCAGAAGCAGGAACCCTCAAGCATGCGTCACTTTTCCAGGTCGCTCGCAGCAGGCAGTGAGGTGTGAGGTAACGTCCTGTCACAATTCACGGTGGCAACGGGTGGGGGAGGGGTGTGGGGGTGTGGGATGCAGCCTGGGGCCTTTCATGTCTGGATAGCTCACTACCGCCCTGGGCACAAACGGAGAATTGTTTGTGTCCAGTTTGTTGCCTTTACTCCCCCCCCCCCCCCCCCCCCCCCCCCGCATTTTTACATTTTACATTGACAGAAGGTCAACTTACCTTGGCATGCCTCACCCTTGACCCCGATGGATGTCACAGCCGCAGCCTTGTCTCTCGTGGCTTACGGGGTCGACCCTCCCGTGGGACATCAATCACCTCCCCGGCTTTTGAGCACAGCTCCAGGATCCGAGGTTCGATTCCCGGCTTGGGTCACTGTCTGTGCGGAGTCTGCACGTTCTCCCCGTGTCTGCGTGGGTTTCCTCCGGGTGCTGCGGTTTCCTCCCACAAGTCCTGAAAGACGCGCTTGTTAGGTGAATTGGCCATTCCGGATTCTCCCTCTGTGTACCCGAACAGGCGCCAGAGTGTGGCGACTAGGGCCTTTTCTCAGTAACTTAATTGCAGTGTTAATGTAAACCTACTTGTGACAATAAAGATTATAATTAAAGATTAATGTGCCATTTGCACTCGTTACAACAGCGGGAAGCAGTGATGATGGTTCTCCCTGAGCTGGGCCGGTTGTAATGGTAGAGAGAGCAGGGCACGGGCATACCCTCTGTCTATTTAAGACCATGATTAGTGTTTTGTTACCTGTAGGGCAGGTAATCTGTGCTACTCAACTCAGTTACTGTAGAGGCTTTGGAAGAAGGCTGAAAGTTGTCCAGAAGTTTTACAGAAGGTTTATTGAGCAACACAACTTAAATAACTGCGTGAGTTCTTACTTTAAGATCTGTACTAGGAGAAAGGTTACAACTTTTCCATACACTACAACTAGGCCTGACCACACTGGCAGCCCTGAGGTAAATCTCTGCCTCTGTTCTCCTCACGGTCTGATCCACCCAAGAGGCCAGAGGGCTGCTTGCTTCCCCTTTTATACACGCCAGTGCTGCCCCCTAGTGGTCTTTCCATTACCCATCAGCCCCTTCTGTACATACCCATGAAAAGTATGTACTACATATTAGAGGCTGGGAAAACTGGGCCTGTGTTGCCGGGAGTTTAGAAGAACGAGAAACGATCTCATTGAACTTATTGAAGGGGTTTGATGGGGTGAGAATTGGGAGATTGCTTCTGCCGGTCAGAGAACCTAGAACACGGTGGGAGGGCACAGTCTCGGGATTTAGGGACCGATCATTTAGGACTGAGACGTTTCTTCACTCAAAGGGTGTGTGAATATTTGGGATTCTCACCCTCGGAGGGTTGTGGACGCTCCATCGTTGAACACACTTTAGGCCGGACTAGACAGGGTTTTGGTCTCTGAGGGAATTAAGGGATACGGCGAGCAGGGAGTTGAAAGCCCAGGTCAGCCACGATCGCGCGTTGAATGGTGGAGGAGGCCCGATGGGTTGAATGGCCCACGCCTTCTTCTGTTGGCATGAGGGAACCATACGCTGGCGTGCTCCACTCCAAAGTCACACGGTGAATTTCGCAGTCAGACGGCCTGCGTGCGGGCAGTCACTTCAGGAAGGATCTCCAAGGGTTGGACAAGGAAGGGAATTTACCAGATTGGTAACAATGGTGGTGGGGGGGGGGGGGGGGGGGGGGGGGGGGGGGGGGCAGTTAACCGGTGAGACTGCAGAAGTGGGGTTGGAGGTGGGGGTGTTGTTGGAGCGTTCTCGTTAGAGCAGGGACGATGAAGCAGAGACTTAACTAAGGTGTGGGGTTCCGATTGAGCAGAGGGCGAGAAAGTGTGACCATCGACGGCAGACCTGGGGACCAGAGAACGTAGACTTAAGGAAGTGGCAAAAAATATTAGTCCAGGCAGAATATGAGGACAACTATTTTTTAGCGCCTCTCAATCAGGAACGCGCTGTCGGAAGGGGCGGTGGAAGCAGATTCAATAGTCACTTTCAAAAATAACTGATGCATACGGCATGCTTTCCTTCATCGGATGGGGTATTGAGTACAAGAGTTGGCAGGTCACGTTACAGTTGTATAAGACTTGGGTTCGGCCACATTTGGAATACTGCATACAGTTCTGGTCGCCACATTACCAAAAGGATGTGGATGCTTTGGAGAAAGTGCAGAGGAGGTTCACCAGAATGTTGCCTGGTATGGAGGGCGCTAGCTATGAAGAGGGGTTGAGTAGATTAGGATTATTTTCATTAGAAAGATGGAAGTTGAGGGGGGACCTCATTGAGAGGTATAGACAGGGTGGATAGCAAGAAGCTTTTTTCCTAGAGTGGGGGACTCAATTACTAGGGGTCACGAGTTCAAGGTGAGAGGGGAAAAGTTTAAGGGAGATATACGTGGAAAGTTCTTTGCGCAAAGGGTGGTGGGTGCCTGGAACGCATTGCCGGCGGAGGTGGTAGAGGCGGGCACGATAGCTTCATTTAAGATGTATCTAGACAGATACATGAATGGGCAGGGAGCAGAGGGATACAGGTCCTTAGAAAATAGGTGACAGTTTTAGATAGAGGATCTGGATCGGCGCAGGCTTGGAGGGCCGAAGGGCCTGTTCCTGTGCTGTAATTATTTTCTTTGTTCTTTAGCCGGTAGATATTTGAAAAGGACAAGGATGAACAAGGCTGCGGGGTCAGTGGGGACTAATTGGATAGCTGACACACGCATAATCCACTCAATTGCCTCTTTCTGTGCTGTATCGTTCTACGATTCCAGGTATTGTTTGATGAGGTAGAAAATTTACTGTCATTCTTTAAGGATGTTCGCGGGCTGATTAAGGCTCCACTAGGCCCCAGCGTAAACCTTGGCCTTCATCGCAAGAGGACTTGAGTACAGGAGCAAGGATGTCTTACTGCAGCTGCATAGGGCCTTGGTGAGACCACACCTGGATTGCTGTCCGCGGTTTTGCTCTCTTTATCGAAGGAAGGATATAATCGCCAGAGAGGGAGTGTGGCGGAGATTCAGCAGCCTAATTCCTGGGGCAGCAGTATTGTCACGTGGGGAGAGTTTGGGCTGACGGGGCCTGGAATTTAGGATAATGGGAGGGGTTCAAACTGAGTAGTCAAGTTAGAATCAGGAAGAATGTTCCTGATGGCGGGGGAGTCCAGAACTAGGGAAAGGGGGTAAACCTTTCAGGACTGAGGTGAGGAAAAATGTCTTCACTCTTCCTGGCTTGTCGACAATAGGGGTATTATGGGGGGGGGGGGGGGCCTTTGGGTGGGAGCGGTGGTCAATCCTGTACAGTGCGAGGTGCAGGTACAAAAGGACCTTTTGTACAACACTCCCTCTCCTTATAGTCAGAGATGCCGGCGTTGGACTAGAGTGAGCACAGTAAGAAGTCTTACAACACCAGGTTAAAGTCCAACAGACCTGCTGAACTTTAACCTGGTGTTGTAAGACTTCTTACTGTGCACCTCCTTATAGTCCTTACAGCTCGCTAATGACAAGCTAATGAGTCACTCACTCAATATGCTGTTATGCTTAACGGGGGTAGTTTATGTTGCGCCCTGGATTGCCGATTTAAGATTCCGCTGCTTTAAGAGGATTACAGAAAAATTTAAATGGTTACAGAAAATGATTGCATTTAGCAGGTTGAGGAAAATAAGAGAGAAAAAAATTAAATTGATAAAAACGACTGTGTCGGTAATCTCTCAGGGAATGAAACCTTCACTGTTATCTAACATCAGAATGCGCAAATTACTTTACTTCCAGTTAGCAGATACAGCTCCATTATCTAACTCAAATATGCTATTAAATCGGGTATACAATCATGCAAAGTGGCTGCTCCTCTGGCTGAGCACTCCCGTGATCAGCGGGCACTCTCTTGGAGATCTCCGTCCGACAATTCATTGAATCATAGAATCCATACAGTGCAGAAGGAGTCCATTCGGCCTATCGGGTCTGCACCAGCCCTTGGAAGAGCATCCGACCGCAACTTCACACCCTATCTCCGTAACCCAGTAAACCCACCTAACATATTTGGACACCTAGGGGCAATTTAGCACGGCCAATCCACCTAACCTGCACATCTGAATAATAATAATCTTTATTGTCACAAGTAGGCTTACATTAACTGAAGTTACTGTGAAAAGCCCCTAGTCGCCACATCATGGCACCTGTTCGGGTACACCGAGGGAGAATTCAGAATGTCCAAATTACCTGAAAGCACGTCTTTCGGGACTTGTGGGAGGAAACCGGAGCACCCGGAGGAAACCCAGGCAAACACGGGGAGAATGTGCAGACTCCCCACAGACAGTGACCCAAGCCGGGAATCGAACCTGGGACACTGGCACTGTGAAGCCACTGTGCTAACCACTGTGCTACCGTGCTGCCCATTTGCCGTTCGGTGCAGCACCACAGCAGGGTGACAGGTAGATGGTTTGGTGTGTAAGTGGTTGGTATGGCCATGTAAGTCCTCAGTGTGGTAAGAAAATGCCCCCAGTTAGAACTCTCAGTGTTATATTTTTGTATTTTTGTTATTTTGCGACTGCGGAATCGTAGCTTGTCTCCTATGAGTGTGTGGACAGGTCATTTATCCTGGAGAGGACTGGGTTCCTTATGAATTGTCCTTGTGGTTCATGTCTCTGGCTTTTTTGGGGTAGGGGGAAATATATAATGGTGCACGCCCGAGAGCGGTGGGTTAATCCTTGATTGGCTAATCAGGAGCTGGTTTAGCTCACTGGGCTAAATCGCTGGCTTTTAAAACAGACCAAGGCAGGCCAGCAGCACGGTTCAATTCCCGTACCAGTCTCCCTGAACAGGTGCCGGAATATGGCGACTAGGGGCTTTTCACAGTAACTTCATTGAAGCCTACTCGTGACAATAAGCGACTTTCATTTTCATTTCTTCCTTGGGTTGGTCTTCAATATTTACTTGGCAGCGTGGGTGTTGGAACCAACAATTCTACAGACACGTGCTTGTAGGATTAGAATAGCGGTTTTAATATACTCACAACAGAGCCAGCCTATTAGCCATTGAACTTTCGGTGAACTGGCCGGCTGACCATGTGGCACTGATCTTTATACAGCAGCTTCCGGGGGAGGAGTCCTGGGCAGAGCCAAGGGGAAGCCCCGTACAACTCAAGCATTCCCAGAGCTACTCCCCCTGGAGGACAGGTAGTGCAACAGCACTTACAATATAGACACATGTATATACAGATTATAATCCGGTGTGAATCACATTCACCACAGTGGGTAGTGGCAGTGACACGTGATTGGGTAGGTTAGGGCAGCAGTAACTGCGTTTACCGGGGTCGGGTGGAGGGTATGTTGTCTCCTCTCGAGGGCTCCTGGTCTGTTCCACTTCTTGACATAGGCATCCACCGGGGGGGTTAGCAGCCTGTGGGCTGAAGGGTAGGCTGGGTGGGGGAGCTGGGCGCTTTCCTCTGTGCCCTTATGTAGAGACTTCCAGATTGCCCTCCTTCTTAAAGCCTGGGCCCCCCCCCCTGGAGAGCAGTGCCCCATTGTGGCTCCGCTGTTCCGCCCCTGGAGTTGTTTTTGTGAAGCTGTACGGGGCTGTTTAGCACCGGGCTAAATCGCTGGCTTTGAAAGCAGACCAAGCAGGCCAGCAGCATGGTTCGATTCCCGTAACAGCCTCCCCGGACAGGCGCCGGAATGTGGCGACTAGGGGCTTTTCACAGTAACTTCATTTGAAGCCTACTCGTGACAATAAGCAATTTTCATTTCATTTCACTAGACTTCATCTGGCATAACTTGGCGCATCTTGACGTGCCTCCCTTTTTCGGGGTTCCTTTTCCCTCCTTGGGTGAAAAGGGTGCACAGGTCCTGATTTGGCCGATTGTGTCTCAGGGAGTTTCCCTTATCGTGTAGCGGTGCCTCTGATATGACTGGAGAGGAGCCTGTTGTGCAGCTAGTCCTGCCATGGCGTGGGTATCCTTGGTTGACTGGTTCCTATATACAAGAGTGTAAAATGCCAAACCGTGCCTTGTATTGAGAGCGATATCCTGTTGTTCCCCTTTGCTGGAGATGTTTCTGCTTGGCCTGGGAGCCTTGGGAGTTTTCGAATATGCAGCATTTTCCTTTTCTGCCTTTCGGTGGGGCTGTGCCCCATGGATCCATGTACTCATGGCTGCATCCTGTTATCCTCAGGCCCTCTGCTCTTGGTTGTATCTTTTTATCCCATTATTGTTTTTTAAAAATAAATTTAGAGTACCCAATTCATTTTTTCCAATTAAGGGGCAATTTAGCGTGGCCAATCCACCCACTCTGCACATCTTTGGGTTGTGGGGGCGAAACCCACGCAAAACATGGGGAGAATGTGAAAACTCCACACGGACAGTGACCCAGAGCCGGGATTGAACCTGGGACCTCGGCGCCATGAGGCAGCAGTGCTAACCCACTGTGCCACCGTGCTGCCCAATCCTATTATTGTTAATATGTTGGGAGACGCCGACCGCAATGATTGAACCATGGGCAGCACGGTGGCACAGTGGTTAGCACTGCTGCCTCACAGCACCAGAGACCCGGGTTCGATTCCGGCTTGGGTCGCTGTCTGTGTGGAGTCTGCACGTTCTCCCCATGTCGGCGTGGGTTTCCTCCGGGTGCTCCGGTTTCCTCCCACAAATGATGGTGCAGGTTAGGTGGATTGACCGTGATAAATTGCCCCTGAGTGCCCAAAAAGGTTAGGTAGGGTTACTGGGTTACAGGGATGGGGTGGAGGCGTGGGTTTGAGTAGGGTGCTCTTTCCAAGGGCCGGTGCAGGCTCGATGGGCCGAATGGCCTCCTTCTGCACTGTAAATTCTACATGATTACCTCTACGTGAACCAACGGTACAGGTAGTTGTTAGCCGACTCTGTATAAATGTGTGGAATCTCTGTTCTGTGCTGAATCCTGCGTTTAGTGGTTATATGTAAAATATCCTCTTAGAAGTAGCGAATTTGTTCTGTATATTTTTCTCTCGTCATTTTGGGGTTATTGATGCCTCTGGTATGATTGGAGTAGGGGGAAATCTGTCCTGGTGCGCCCCCAAAAAAGATCTTATCCTATATTTTTGTTGGCTGGAAGAATGTTCACTGCATGTGAAGGTTCCATGGCCTTACCCTCGTCTCCCTCATTCTCAGGTTTACCGTTAGTGCACAGAGAGGCATCCAGCTTAATGATTAATCTGAACCGACTGTGTTGCTGTTCTCCAGTCTTTCTCTGTATTCGTGCACACTGAGACACTTAGGCTGTGCTTGTGCCAATCCTGACGACTGGTTGCTTTACGCGTAAAAATGGCAAAACCCTCATAAAAATATATAGGAAAAATAACTAAAGATATTTAGCGCTGCTACGCTGTGAAATACTTGGCCAATTCAGCATCTCAATGGCTTTCACCTTGTCAGCAATGGAAGGGGCCCCCTTGAGAGATCTTCATGTTTCTGGTTTTTGTAAAGGGACCCAGTTGGCTGCCAAAGGGTCTGCTCACAACGCGTATTAAATTGCAAATTCAATTTTAGCCCCAAATGGGACGTTGGATATAAACAGCTCATCTCATTGGCTGCCAAAAGTGCTTGAGCACCTGATGTAGGCCAGACTGGGTTAAGGATGTGTGGTGAATGTGATTCACACCGGATTATAACCTGTATATACATGTGTCTATATTGTAAGTGCAGTTGCACTACCTGTCCTCCAGGGGGAGTAGCTCTGGGAATGCTCGAGTTGTACGGGGCTTCTACCTTGGCTCTGCCCAGGACTCCTCCCCCCGGAAGCTGCTGTATAAAAGATCAGTGCCACCTGGTTAGCCGGCCAGTTCACCGAAAGTTCAATGGCTAATAGGCTGGCTCTGTTGTGAGTATATTAAAACCGCTATTCTAATCCTACAAGCACATGTCCGTAGAATTGTTGGTTCCAACAGGATGGTAGATCTCCTCCATCCCCCCCACTCCCCAACCCCCTACTCCCCTACTCCCCGGGACATCGTTGAACTGGGTGGTTTGTCATTACTGAGATTAGCTTCATATTCCAGATTCATTCTTTGAATTTCCACCAGCTGCCATAAGGTATTTGAATCCCATTGACTGGATTTTCCGCATTCCCCCCCTCCCCAACCACGTGCCCCCCCCCCCCCCCCCCGCAATGCAGCTGGGGGGCAATCTTCCAGTCCCGCCAATGTCCACGGTGTTTCGCAAGTCTCGCCCCCCCCCCCCCCACAGAGGGGTCGCATTCGGCGGGACCGGAAGACACTGCTAATGGGTAAGGGCCGGATAATCCCGCCATGTGTCATTACCTCAGGCCTCTGGATTTGCTGACCCACTAGGCCCCATAAGGGAGTGTTCCCATTATATCCAGTAGCATAATCAGAAAGATATTGGGCTGGATTCATGCCATTGGCTGGGGAGGTGCTTCTGCTGGGGCCGGGGTAACTGGTGGGGGTGGCCAGGGGCGGGCTGTGGGGTTGGGTTCGCGCACGGTCGGCGCCACGGTTTAGGGCGCGACCGGTGCAGGTCGTCAGCCGTGCACATGTGCGGCTCAGGGCCCGGCCATTCTCCAGCCATTTTTGGAGCGATCCAGGGGAAGTTTCACTCGGCACCTGTGCTAACCCCTCACCGGAATCGGTGAGGTGAGGCACGTGTGGAGAAGTGGTCACGCTGCAGGCTCAGACTCCGCAGGCAGGAAGGGAATGGGTGACCACCAGACAGAGCAAGCGAGCGAGGCAGGTAGTGCAGGAATCTCCTGTGGCCATTCCCCTGCTGAACAGATATACCGCTTTGGATACTGTTGAGAGGAATGGCCTCTCAGGGGAAAACAGCAACGACAAACCCGTGGCACCTGCTGCAGAGGGGAGGAGTAATAAGTTGCAATAGTTATAGGGGATTCAATTGTAAGGGGAATAGACAGGCGTTTCTGTGGCCGCAAACGAGACTCCAGGATGGTATGTTGCCTCCCTGGTGCTAGGGTCAAGGATGTCTCGGAGCGGGTACAGAACATTCTGGAGGGGGAGGGTGAACAGCCAGTGGTCGTGGTGCACATCGGTACAAACGACATAGGTAGAAAAAAAGGATGAGGTCCTTCAGGCAGAATACAGGGAGCTAGAAACGAAGTTAAGGAATCGGACCTCAGAGGTAGTGATCTCAGGATTGCTACCGGTGCCACGTGCTAGTCAGAGTAGAAATGATAGGATATATAGGATGAATATGTGGCTGAAGAGATGGTGTCAGGGAGAGGGTTTCAGATTCCTGGGGCATTGGGACCTGTACAAACTGGACGGGTTACACCTGGGCAGGACTGGAACTGATGTCCTATTTGCTTGAGCGGTTGGGGAGGGTTTCAACTAAAATACCAGAGGGATGGGAACCTACGCAAGGAGTCAGAGAAAGAGGGAGCAAGGACAAAAGCAAAAGGTAGAAAAGTGAATAAGAAAAGTGATCGGTGGAGAAACCAAGGACAAAATTCAAACAGGGCAGTAGAGAAAACTATTGGGAGCAAGACAAGCATTGTGAAAAAGACAAACTTAAAGGCTCTGTGCCTTAATGCACGGAGCATTTGCAATAATGTGGATGAACTAATCGCACAGATAGATATAAATGGGTATGATATAATTGGGATTACGGAGACATGGCTGCAGGGTGAACAGGGATGGGAACTGAATGTCCCAGGGTTCTCAGTATTTAGGAAGGACAGGCATAAAATAAAAGGTGGTGGCGTGGCATTGCTGGTTAAAGAGGAAATTAACACAATAGTGAGAAAGGATATTAGCTCCGACAATGTGGAATCTGTATGGGTAGAGTTGAGAAATACCAAGAGACAAAAAACATTAGTGGGTGTCAAATATAGACCCTCAAACTGCACTGGTGAGGTTGGGAATGGCATTAAACAAGAAATTAGTGATGCATGCAATAAGGGAATATCGGTGATCATGGGTGATTTTAATCTTCACATAGATTGGGCAAATCAAATTAGCCACAATGCCGTAGGGGAGGAATTCCTGGAGTGTGTACGGATGGTTTTCTTGACCAATATGTGGAGGAACCAACTAGAGAGCAGGCCATCTTAGACTGGGTACTGTGTAATGAGAAGGGAATTATTGCCAATCTGGCTGTACAAGACTCCTTGGGGATGAGTGACCATAACATGATGGAATTTTTTATCAAGTTGGAGAGTTAAGTAGTTGATTCGGAGACTCGGGTACTAATAAAGGGAATTATGAGGATATGAGGCGTGAGTTGGCCTTGATAGATTGGGGAGAGAGTTATTTAAAGGGATGACAGTGGATAGACAATGGCAAACATTCACGGAACGCATGGAGGAACTACAGCAACTGTTCATTCCTGTCTGGCACCAAAGCAAAGGGGGTAAGAGGGCCAATCCATGGCTCACAAAGGAAATTATAAATAGTAACCGATCCAAGGAAGAAGCATACAAGATTGGCCAAGAAAAATAATAGGTCTGAGGATTGGGGGCAGTTTAGAATTCAGCAAAGAAGGACGAAGGGATTGATTAAGAAGGGGAAGTACAGTACGAAAGGAAGCTTGCAGGGAACATAAAGACTGACACTAAGAGTTTATAGAGATATGTGAAAAGAAAGAGATTGGTAAAGAGAAATGTAGGCCCCCTACAGACAGAAACAGGGGAATGCAGAATAAGGGACAAAGAAATGGCTGAGCAATTAAATACATACTTTGGTTCTGTCTTCACAAATGAGGACACAGATCAGATCCCAGAAATGTTGTAGAATGAAGGGTTTAGTGAGAGGGAGGAACTGAGGGAGATCAACATTGGAGAGAAATGGTGCTGGGAAAACTGATGGGATTGAAGGCATCCGCAGGGCCTGAGAATCTGCATCCCAGAGTGCTTAAGGAGGTGGCTCCGGAAATGGTGGATGCATTGCTGGTCATCTTCTGGGATTCTATAGACTCTGGAACTGTCCCTGCAGATTGGAGGGTAGCTCACGTCAGTCCGATATTCAAAAAGGGAGGTAGAGAGAAAGCAGGGAATTATAGACCAGTGAGCCTAACATCGGTAGTGGGGAAATGCTTGAATCTATTATCAAGGACGTTATCGCGGAACATTTAGAAAGCAGTGGCAGGATTAGTCAGAGTCAGCATAGATTTATGACGGGAAAATCATGCTTGACAAATCTGTTGGAATTCTTTGCATAGGTAACCTATACAGTCGACAAGGGGGAGCCAGTCGATGTGGTATATTTGGACTTTCAGAAGGCGTTTGACAAAGTCCCACATAAGAGATTATTGTGCAAAATTAAAGCGCGTGGGATTGGGGGAAATGTATTGAGGTGGATAGAAAACTGGTTGGCAGAGAGGAAACAAAGAGTAGGGATTAATGGGTCCTTTTCAAATTGGCAGGCAGTAACCAGTGGGGTACCACAGGGATTGGTGCTGGGACCCCAGCTATTCACAATATATATTAATGATTTGGATGAGGGAACAAAATGTAACATCTCAAAGTTTGCAGATGATACCAAATTAGGTGGGAAGGTGAATTGTGACGAGGATGCAGGGATCCTACAGCAAGATCTGGACAGGTTGGGCGAGTGGGCAAACCAATGGCAGATGTAGTATAATTTGGATAAGTTTGAGGTTACTGTATTCATTTTGGAAGCAAAAACAGGAAGGCAGATTACTACCTGAATGGTTGTAAATTGGGAGAGGAGAGTGTGCAGCGGGACCTGGGTGTCCTTGTGCACCATTCGTTGAAGGTAAGCATGCAGGTGCAGCAGGCGGTAACGAAGGCTAATGATATGTTGGCCTTCATTGCAAGAGGTTTTGAGTATAGAAGCAGGGATGTGTTGCTGCAATTGTACAGGGCCTTAGTGAGGCCACACTTGGAGTAATGTGTGCAGTTTTGGTCTCCTTCTCTGAGGAAGGATGTTCTTGCTCTCGAGGGAGTGCAGCGAAGGTTTACCAGACTGATTCCAGGGATGGCGGGACTGTCACATGAGGAGAGTTTGACTCGGTTGGGATTGTTCACGCTGGAGTTCAGAAGAATGAGGGGGGATCTCATACAGACTCATAACAGGACTAGACAGGGTAGATGCAGAGAAGATGTTACCAATGATGGGTGTGTCCAGAACCAGGGGTCACAGTCTGAAGATTCAGGGCAAACCATTTCGGACAGAGATAAGGAGACACTTCTTCACCCAAAGAGTGGTGAGCCTGTGGAATTCATTACCACAGGAAGTAGTTGATGCTAAAACTTTGAATATATTCAAGAGGCAGCTGGATATAGCACTTGGGGAGAAGGGGATCAAAGGCCATGGGGAGAAAGTAGGATTAGGCTATTGAGTTGGATATCAGCCATGATCGTGATGAATGGCGGAGCAGGCTCGAAGGGCCAAAAGGCCTCCTCCTGCCCCTATCTTCTACGTATCTATGTAGGTTCTCGCGCCTATTTTCTGGTCGTGAAAGTCAACACTTAGTCTCCCAAAAGGAGAAACCGGCCCATTGATTCCCAGCCAGAGGAGGAAACATTAGGAAAGGTGACCGAAACATTTGGTCAGATAGGTGAGCTTGAGGGGGGGGCATCTTATAGGAAAGTGAAGGGAAGTGGCAGAGAGGCTTGGGTCAAGGAACTCCAGAGCTGGGAGCGGAGATGGTTCAACCCGGTTAATGGATGGATCCTGTACTCCCAGAGCGGATAGGAGGCATATCGCAGCCTGTACAGTCCGAGCCTGGATCCATCTGAGCCTGCTTTGAGAGCGAGGGCTTTACTGAACCCACTGTCACTTCGATGCTAACGTCTCTTTTTTTTTGACAGGCAGAAGTTGCTGTTTCCACCGCCTGACCTTTTCCTGATAATTCGAAGGACGTCAAGTACAAACGAAATGCCCATCCACCCCTATTTCATCAATTTAAGCTCCTTCCCCCTTCTCCACCTCCCCCCTGCGCTCATTACAGCCCTTTATCTTTTCAGGAATATATCGCTGGCTGTAAGGTTTAACGGTGTGTGGGGTGGGAGATGAATAGGTTCTCTGCAGACAGACTGATTGAATCAGCTGCAGTACAGCGTGGCAGGTTTAAAATGCCTTGCAGAAGAAGCTGGGCAGAGTCGACGGGGAGAAACCGTTCCCGTTCATAAAAGGATCGAGAACCAGAGGGCGCAGATTTAATTTGCGAAAGAAGCAAATGTGTGGTGAGGAAGAAACTTTATCGCACAAGGGGGGGGGGGGGGGTCCGGGGCATCGGGGGCACTGTCTGCAAGCGCGGTGGAGGCAGGTTCGATCGAGGCAACTCGAGAGGGCATCAGGTGATTGCGTGAATGGCTACGGTGAAAAGGCAGGGGGATGGCACTAAGTTACGATGCTCGTATCAGAGAACCGGTGGAGACACGATGGGCCGAATGGCCAGCTGCTGCACCGTAACTGGCAACATCTGGGGTTAAGCAGGTCGTGGGGCACTTATGAGAATGGGGGAATTGATATTCCCAAAGGACTATGGGGAACACACACTTCCCCCAAACAGAGGGCCATGAACTGTGAGCTGGCTCCTGTGGTTGAATAACTGCTCTGTACATAGAATTTCTATAGTGCAGAAAAAGGCCATTTGGGTCATTGAGTCTGCACCGACCCTTGGAAAGACCACCCCACTTAAGTCCACACTTCCACCCTATCCCCGTAAACCCTCCTGAACTTTTTTTGCCACTAAGGGCAATTTACCCTGGCCAATCCACCTAACCTGCACGTCTTTGGACTGTGGGTGGAAACCGGAGCACCCGGAAGAAACCCACGCAGACACGGGGCGAACATGCAGACTCCGCACAGGCAGTGACCCAAACCGGGCATCGAACCTGGGACCCTGGAGCTGTGAAGCCACAAGTGCTAACCACTGTGCTACCGTGCCACTCTTGTACTCTTGTTTTGTTGCGTTAAACCTTTCTCCTTTGACTCAACTTGTTCGGTTCGGTGTGGACTCGCGTTACAATAATAATCTTTATTAGTGTCACAAGTAGGCTTACATTAACACTGCAATGAAGTTACTGTGAAAAGCCCCTCATCGCCACATTCTGGTGCCTGTTCGGGTACACGGAGGGAGAATTCAGAATGTCCAATTCACCTAACAGCACGTCTCTCGGGACTTGTGGGAGGAAACCGGAGCACCCGGAGGAAACCCGCACAGACACGGGGAGAACGTGCCGACTCCGCACAGACAGTCACCCGAGTCGGGAATCGAACCCCAGTCCCTGGCGTTGTGAAGCAACAGTGCTAACCACTGTGTCACCGTGCCGCCCGACAGTAAAGATTCTGCGGTACGGGGTGAGGAAAGCTTGCCTGCAGCCACTCACGGGATCGTAGAATCCCCACAGCGCAGAAGGAGGCCATTCGGCCCATCGGGTCTTCGGACAGCGAGGTGAAATTTAGCCAAATCCACCTGACCATCTTTGGACAGTGGGAGGAAACCGGAGCAGAGGGAGGAAACCCACGCCGACACGGGGGGAGAACGTGCAGACTCCGCACAGACAGTCACCCGAGGCCGGGAATCGAACCCTGCTGTAAAATTCCTCGCTCAGTCTATGCTAGGCTGACGGCTGTCACGGAGGAGAAGCCAAAGGAAAGTTCAAACATTTTAATATCTGATAGAACAGTACAGCACAGAACAGGCCCTTCGGCCCTCGATGTTGTGCTGAGCAAAGATCACCCTACTCAAACCCCCACGTATCCACCCTATACCCGTAACCCAACACCCCCCCCCCCCACCTTACTTTTTAGGAAACTACGGGCAATTTAGCATGGCCAATCCACCTAACCCGCACATCTTTGGACTGTGGGAGGAAACCGGAGCACCCGGAGGAAACCCACGCAGACACAGGGAGGACGTGCAGACTCCGCACAGACAGTGACCCAGCCGGGAATCGAACCTGGGACCCTGGAGCTGTGAAGCATTTATGCTAACCACCATGCTACCGTGCTGCCCCGAGGGGCAGCCATGGAAATGCCAGCAGCAGGCAAGCAGCACAACGGGCTGCACACAGCCGAGCAGACACAAAGAGGCTGCTCTATTCAAAATGATGAATGAGCGGTGCTGAAAACTTCCCAACCTTGCGGAGCCCAGCCGTGTGAATCCTGTCAACTCTCCACCCCCGCACGGGAGGCTGATTGGTCCTTTTGCTGGCAGCGAAGCAGCTGATTGGCCCCTCTCGGCAAAGCACCTGAGCGTGTCTCTTCACTGCCAATCGCAGGGATTGACACAATTTACAGCAATATTGACGAGAGTGTCAGAGAGCTGGAGCACTGTTTGCAAAGATTGGGAACGGCGCCTCTTGCTGTCAGCGTGTTTGTTTAAAGTGCCGGCTTTTTTTTTTCTTCTGCCTTGGAGAGCGCTGGAACAGGCAACGCAGAACTGGTGTTTCTCTTCACCTGCACGGCTCCAGGCACGGGGCAGGTGGGGGAGCTGATCTCCAACCATCAAAGGTAAGGCGATTGGGGACACCTTCCCAGGGAGGATTGTGCTTCATATAAGGCTGACTTGCCCACTTTTTTCTCCAGGGCTGTACTGTTGCAAAGGGGAGCTTAACTTCACTCTCTGGGAGGCACGGTAGCACAGGGGTTAGCACAGTTGCTTCACAGCGCCAGGGTCCCAGATTCGATTCCCCGGCTTGGGTCACTGCACGTTCTCTCCGTGTCTGCGTGGATTTCCTCCGGGCGCTCCGGTTTCCTCCCACAGTCCAAAGATGTGCAGGTTAGGTGGATTGGCTATGCTAAATTGCTCTTCGTGTCCAGAAAAAAAAGATTGGGTTGGGTGGGGTTAAAGGGATAGGGTGGAGGCGTGGGCTTAAGTGGGGTGCTCTTTCCAAGAGCCGGTGCAGACTCAATGGGCCGAGTGGCCTCCTTCTGCTCTGTGAATTCAATGATTCACTCCATCTCCAGCCCTTTGCATTGCACCCGTCCTGGAGGCAGACACTGGATGCAGAATTTCCCATATGGAAGTGGGAAAATCCTGGCCCCCAAAAAAAAATCTTCAAGAGAGGTTGGGATAAAATGATTGACTTTTTTCTTTAATAATTCAATAATCAATAATTCTGCCCCATTGTTGTCGAAAATCCTGGGCATTAAACTAAATCATAGAATTCACAGTGCAGAAGGAGGCCATTCGGCCCATCGAGTCTGCACCGGCTCTTGGAAAGAGCACCCCACTTAAGCCCACGCCTCCACCCTATCCCTTTAACCCCACCCAACCCAATCTTTTTTTTCTGGACATGAAGAGCAATTTAGCAGAGCCAATCCACCTAACCTGCACATCTTTGGACTGTGGGAGGAAACCGGAGCACCCGGAGGAAACCCACGCAGACACGGGGAGAACAGTGCAGATTCCACACAGACAGTGACCCAAGCTGGGAATTGAACCTGGGACCCTGGAGCGGTGCAGCAACTGTGCTAACCACTGTGCTACCGTGCTGCCCAAAGGTGAAGAAATGTCTGAATGTGTTTCTAAAAACTCCTGGTCACAGCCTTACTATTTCTTCATGTTTTGCCTGTGAACATCTCTCTCTCTTTCTCTCTTTCTCTCTCTCTCTCTCTTTTTCTCTCTCTCTCTCTTTCTCTTTTTCTCTCACTCTCTCTTTCTCTCTCTCTCTTTCTCTCTCACTCTCTTTCTCTCTCTCTCTTTCTCTCTCTCTTTCTCTCTCACTCTCTCTCTCTCTTTCTTTCTCTCTCACTCTCTCTCTTTCTCTCTTTCTCCCTCTCTCTCTCTCTCTGCTACTTTCAGTCCACAGCTGCACGTACCCTCAACACCGTGACCACTGTCTGTGAAAACAAGTGCAGAAAATTAAGTACAAGAATATGCCTTTTTAAAAAATAAATTTAGGGTACCCAATTCATTTTTTTTCAATTAAGGGGCAGTTTAGCGTCTCCAATCCACCTACCCTGCACATCTTTGGGTTGTGGGGGCAAAACCCACACAATCACGGGGAGAATGTGCAAACTCCAGACGGACAGTGACCCAGAGCCGGGATCGAACCTGGGACCTCGGCGCCGTGAGGCAGCAGGGCTAACCCACTGCGCCACCGTGCCGGCCCGAATATGCCTTTTTTTTTAAGGTGGGCTGACAGAAAGGACGCTGTCGGTTTGGTTAAATTGAAAGAGGCCGGGGGAATGAGCGGCAGTAGCCATAGTTGATTGCTGTTCCTGAAGAGTGAGACGCTGGCACGCGCACGGGGGGGGGGGGGGTAAATTGTCCTGTTTGCAGCTCTTGTTTTTGACACAGGATCGTACAGGCAGGGGATCTCTTGTCATCACTCCTTCTGAGAGCTGTTCAATCGTTTCTCCTCGCTCCATCATCTCAGATATTGAACTAATTCAATTTGCAGAGATGCTTACGTATCTGCTTCCTATCAAGCTTTGTGTTCCAGGTCAGAATGACTTATTGTGTGAGAAAGTAATTCTCCTCAGTCCCCACATGGCTTCTCCCAAACAATCCCTTCAATCCATGACTGCTACTTAAGGCATTAGCAGAATCTGGATTGCTGGAATCTTCCTGGTGCTTTTATGGGAGGGGGTGTGAAGCAGGTCAGGGTCACCGTGAAGAGACTGGGAGGGAATGCGAAGCAGGTCAGGGTCACCGTGAAGAGTCCGGGAGGAGAGTGAAGCAGAGCAGGATCACTGTGAAGCAGACCGGGAGGAGAGTGAAGCGCACTGGGGTCACTATTATGGAGACCGGGAGGTGTATGGAGCACATCAGGATCACTATGAAGCAGACCGGGAGGGAATACGTGACAGCTCAGGATCACTGTGAAGCAGACCGGGAGGGAATATGTACCAGCTCAGGATCACTGTGAAGCAGACCAGGAGGGAATATGTACCAGCTCAGGATCACTGTGAAGCAGACCGGGAGGGAATATGTACGAGCTCAGGATCACTGTGAAGCAGACCGGGAGGGAATATGTACCAGCTCAGGATCACTGTGAAAAAGACCGGTACCACTGAAGTGAGAGAGGAAATAAATCAAATTGTAACATCACAGGAAGGCCATGAGTTTATTGGCTCCTGCTCATTGTAGTTTTGTTTCTCTCTCCCCAAATTTAGGAGGCTAGTCTAAGGAGGTGGGAATTAAAATCCTTTCTTTTAATTAAAAGGATTGAGCAAAGCATTTCAATTCATCTCTCTAAGTGACAACAAAAAAAAATAAGTGAGTAGCTGAGAATTTGATTCTATAAAATAGCCCGTATTTTATCTAATAGATAGAGGAATGGCAGGAATGGCTCATTGAGTGCCTATCCTGTTCCACGTGGGAACTCATGGACTTATCTTGTGTTCCAGAAAACCATATAGGTTTGGAATGTTGTCAGCTGTAGCAGCTCAAGCTCCAGAGTTTGGAGCTTGAGTCGTAGCTGGAATCACTGTGTTGAACGCATGACATTGAGAATTTTGCGGACAGGACATTTATAGAGGTGGTCAGCCCGCAGCTAAATGGCGTGCAAGGAGAGAGGGAGAGACCAGGCAGTCGAGAAGATCCAGGCGGAGAGTGCATGAGTCTGAATGCTGATGATAGTTCAGCCACGGAGTACAAACAGAGGTAGGTCCACTGCACCACAGCTGGCTCAGCTGTACAGGCCAGCGAGGAGAACTGGAGCACGAGTGATAGGGGTTTTGATGGGCACGAGAACAGGCAGGGATTCCTGGGAGTCAGAATGCCAAAGAACGGCTAAAGAGTCCCCTGAGGATGAACAGCCAGCGGTTGTGATCCAAATCAGTATCAATGACATAGGCAGAAAGAGGGGCGCGTTCCTCAGCCAGAATGTAGGGAGTTACGTAGGAAATTAGCAAGCAGGATCTCCAAAGTAGTAATCGGCAAATTACTCCGAATACCGCTGGCATTTGGGGATCGAAAGAGGAGGATAGAGCAGATGAACATGTGGCCGGAGAGATGGGGCCGGAGAGCGGGCTTGAGATTCTTGCAATATTGGAATCAGCTCTTGAGGAGATGGGGTCTGCGCAGGCCGGGCAAGGTTGCTCGTAAACATGCAGAGCAGAGACCAGTTGGGGCTGGTTTAGCACACTGGGCTAAATCGCTGGCTTTGAAAGCGGACCAAGGCAGGCCAGCCGCACGGTTCAACTCCCGTACCGGCCTCCCCGAACAGGCGCCGGAATGTGGCGACTAGGGGCTTTTCACAGTAACTTCATTTGAAGCCGACTTGTGACAATCGGCGATTTTCATTTCATTTTTCCTCGCAAGATTTGTTCATGTCATCGGGGGGGGGGGGGTTTAAACTAATTGGCAGGAGTGTGGCGACCCCTGGTAATGCCAGAGAAGAATGCCAAGGTGGAAAGAACATTGGGAGAGACAGATATTGCCAGCGTAGGAAATAGTAAGGAGTTAGGTGGGTTCAGCACAAGTGAGCAAGTAATAAAGTTTAAATTAGGGGTATAGTGCATATTTGTGAATGCGTTCAGTCCTCTAATAATGATGCAGTTAGCCTGGTGGCAATGTGATATTGCTGAAAAGAGAGACAACAGGCTGCCTCCCGTCACCGAGATCCGCGCCGCGGGGAGGCCAGAGAATCTCGCCCATGTTGTCGAAGCTTTTTGCCCTGTACTCAACAGGACAAAACGCAACAATTTACTCTACAGGAGGAAAGGCATGCCAATTGGTTGGCAGGTCTGTTCTCATTGACCAGGGTGTTGCCATGGAGAATGCAATGGGGGAACTATAGGCTCCCCAAGCTTCTGGGTAATTCAAAAAAGTCACAAGACTTGGACATATTCCTTTTGTTTGCAGAGAATGGGTCTCTGTGTGTGAATTTGTGCCGCTTTTAGCAAGCATCAATGAGTCGCATTATGGGCTCGACTGAAAATCTTAAATTGGTTGTTGGCGTAGCAATAGCGCACTCAGGATTGTTCAGCATATGCTACACAATCGCAAAATCACGTCTAACAGTGGACGTTGCATTTGGGCTTTGCAAGGGCGGGCAGGTTCGGTACTCTGTCTATTACAAACGACTGAAGGAGAATATTGTTTGATTCAATCAGCCAGTGGCCGGGGTATACGGCCAATTTACCCTGGCATTGTGCTGGCACTGAAACTCACCCACGGCGTTGTTCAATTGTGCGGTGGTGGAAAGCTCGTTGCAAAGGACACGTACTCAACAGCAAGAAATGTCAGGAGACCGGAGGTCAGGCTAACTTTCCCAGCTTTACTTATTCAAGTTCCGACAAAGCAAAGTCAAAGATGTGCGGCGCACGCCCACTCCCCGGGGGCAAAGAGGCCTGACAGCGATGCCTCAAATTCTTTAACTTCTTCGTACCAAACGCACCCAACTTTGCTGATGGAACATCAACACTTGAGCTCTTAAGAGAGAGCTTACTCGTTGAGCCACTGTCTAGCAGTAAGATCAAATGACTTGATTAACTTGTTCAAATTTTTGATTTACTTTGGGCAGGGTTCTCCCTGGCGGTGTGTTTTCCGCTGGTGGAAGGGGCTCGCCATTGTTCATCAGCGGCATCTTCCAGTCCCGCTGATGTCTATGGGGTTTTCCGTGCGCTGTAGGGAGGCAGATGTTTAGGAGTTATTAACAATAGTCTATTAGGGCAATTATCAATTGCTTTTAGGGAATTTTGAATGTATATGGCGTGGTCTACGATACTAAAGCAGTAAAGGACAACCTTACAACGACGTCAATTGAAAACTGATGTGGCACCATCTGCAGCAGTCGGTATAAGGGTCAAGAAACATGTTCTAAGTGGTTCTCAGTGGCTTTAACAGCTTGTTCTTAAGACACAATCTACAAGTAGCCAGATAAAGGGGAGCAACATGTTTCCCTAACTCGACCTAAGGACCAGACACATCTGTTGGGTCTGACACCAGGTTGGGCGATGGGAGGGGGGGGAGGGGGGGGGGGGGGGGGGGGGGGGAATGCATAGAAAGATGAAGAGTATATGAAAGCACTCACTTTACCTGGGTGCACATACGCAACATGTTTAATGTAACGTCAAAACAGATACGGTGAAATGTAAACGTTATTCCTGACGACGTGTACAAATGTTACCCGATATCTTACGCTGGGCAGAATCAGCTCCGGAGGTCTTTCTCAGAAGCTGTGCTCACCCAACACGTTGCTCAATAGACGATGGTTCTGTGCCTGAGACGCCCCCGATTATTTTGCGGAAGAGATAAGCAATACAGCAGCCTGACTCGCCCGTCACACTTGCCTGGGGGAAACCGAAGATCCCGCTGGTGGGAAGAGCCGGGAATTCGCGTCCTTTACTTTTTACGAGGTCAGCCCGGCGCTGTTCCGCCCTAGAGGCCTTTGGCCTGTTTCGGTGATGAAAGGCTGCTGGTTTGCAGGGGCCTGTAGGCCAGCTCTTCAATGGTCACCTGGGTGGAACGGGGCTGGTTTAGCACAGTGGGCTAAACAGCTGGCTTGTAATGCAGAACGATGCCAGCGGCGCGGGTTCAATTCCCGTACCGGCCTCCCCGAGCAGGCGCCGGAATGTGGGGACTAGGGGATTTTCACAGTAACTTCATTGAAGCCTACTGATGACAATAAGCGATTATTATTATTATTAATAAGCTGGACTGGGCTAAGACAGCCTGGGGTGGGGGGAAAAGGGGTGACAGGGAACTGGCAGAAACGAGAAAAAAAAACGGGGAGCCCAGAACTGGAGGCCGCAGGCCTCAAATGAGAGCTAGGCCCATTCATCATTTGCCAGCTGGGGCGGTGCCGGCAGAGCTCCGACTGCTGAGGCACAAGGTTCCGTGGTTCAACACCCAGGCCGAGACCTGACTATAAAAATAAATCAAAGCTGGCACCCCGGTGCAGTACCAAGGGAATGCTGCATTGTTGCCGATGCTGTCCTTCAGAGGAGATGCCTGCCCGCTGGGGGGGGGGGGGGGGGGGGGGGGGGGGGGGGATGGAGAAGATTCTGGTGTTTCACCCCTGAATCAACAAAATAGGAACAAATTAACTGGCTCTTGAGCGAGATTGCTGTGAAGTAACCATATTCCCTCCATTACAGCAGGGAATGATTGTGCAGCGATTTGAAATGTCTGGTGACCATCGGTGTGACCTTGCCTCATCAAGGGTGCAGGGATCCAGGAGACACAAAAAAAATAAAGGTTATACCCAATTTATTTCAACTCCAAAGTAAAACCACACCCCGGGGGCGAACCACACTGGTGCCCCCAGCCGGGATGCTGACAGGCTCTTCCAGTCCGGGTCCGGGACGGTGTTCAAAAGGCTCGATGGCGAGGTGCCGGCTGGAAGGGCCTCCGCCCGTTGCCATGGGAACCCGTCCTCCACGGGCCTCATGGGGAGGTCGACGGGCGACTCCTCAAGATCCTCGTGAGGGTTATCATGGGAGGTTAGTGGAAATATGGAACTCTCGAAATGCTGTTGAGGAGGGGTGCGGAGGGGGGGGGGTTGCTGGGCGGGGGGGGGGGGGGGGGGGTGGTAGTGTGGTGAGAGGGAGGTTGTCCATTCAGAATGTCAGAACCGAGCTTGATGGAATTTTGTTGTTCAAGTGTATTGAAGATGCCTCCGCCTTCACGATCGTAAAAACGTCCCAGGCGCTTCGCAAGCGCGATCATCCGATGAGCGTTCGCACTGACGCATGTAGGAGGGGTAGCAGGACCGCAGCGGTTCAAGAAGGCGGCTCGCCATTTCCCGCTCAATGGTAATTTGGGACGGGCAACAAAAATGGACGAAAGTAAAGTGGACGCAAGCTTGGTCGAGGAGGTAGGTTCTAAGAAGAGTCTTCAGCGATCTTATTGGATGGCGGAGCGGGCTTGAGGGGCTGAATGGCCTACTCCTGCTCCTACGTTCTTGTGTCATGAGGCAGGAGAGCCAGAGAGGTTCAGGGGAGGAAATTCCGGAGCCTCTGGTGACAGAATGAGGGAAAGCACATTGCGGTTCCCAGCAGTGTGCCCGTGCACGCTGTGCCAAATCGAGCAACTGAATAATGGATAAACCATTGGCTGGGCCCCAGGGAGAACACCCTGCTGTTTCTCCAAATAGTGTCAGGGGAACTTTCGCATCCCTCCCTCCCCCCAGCCCCCCACCCCAGCCAAGAGGGCAGATGGGGCCTCGGTGTAGCATCTCATCAGACATGCGTGCCTCGTGCTGAACGTGGGCGGCAGAAGAGAGGTTGCCAAGGATGAAGCAAAACTGCGGAAAATCGGAGGGGGGGGGGGTGGGGGAAACAGAAATTTACTGAAGATAAATTTACGGGCAGCACGGTAGCATTGTGGATAGCTCAATCGCTTCACAGCTCCAGGGTCCCAGGTTCGATTCCGGCTTGGGTCGCTGTCCGTGTGGAGTTTGCACATTCTCCCTGTGTCTGCGTGGGTCTCACCCCCACAACCCAAAGATGTGCAGGGTAGGTGGATTGGCCGCGCTAAACTGCCCCTTAATTGTCTGGGTGTGGGGGAAACGCTGGGCATGGGATGTGCACTGGACAGCTCTTTGAGTGAGCCAGCACTGACACGCCAGGCCAAATGGCCTCCTTTCTGCTCTAGAATTCTATCATTTACAGTCTTACAGATATCACATGAGATTCACGGAGCTCAGCCTTCCTCTCATAAACGTCAATATTTGATTCAGCTGGAATCAAGCCAGTGTCAACATTGCGCTCCTAGCAATTTACGATCCTCTTGTAAGGCACTCCAACAGTAAACACCTTGCTCCCCGCTCTTCCACAGGGACCGCTGCCAGATTCACTGCTCCGTTCTGCTCCTAAACTCATTGAAAAAGAGTCAAGTTGAGAATCAATAGGGGGGGGCATCCTTCCAGAGTTAGCCTGACTGTGTGTGTACGTGTTGTTCGCATGTGTGTGTTGATGCGCTTGTGAATGTGAGTGTGTGTATATAGGCACGTGTGTGCATTAGTGTGTGCATAGGAGTTTGCGTGCATGCATCTGTTTACATGTGTGTACATTAGTGCATATATGCTGATATGTATATGCAATAGCTCAGGTACATATGTGTGCATGTTGGTGCATGTGTGCGCTTGAGTGCATGTTGTTTTGCAGGTGTGTGCATTAGTGCATGTGTGTGTGTTGGCCTATGTGTGCGCATTAGTATGTGCACGCATGTTTGTGTGCATGCATGTGATTACCTATGTGCAGGCATGTGTGTGCTTTGCTGCATGCATGCAAGCATGTGTGTGTGTGTGTTAGTGCGTGAGTGGTGAAGGCATGTATTTGCATGCATGCATATTAATGCATGTGTTTGCATGTGTGTGTCAGCATATGTGTATGCCGTAATGGGTATTCATGATTGTCCGTGTGTATATGTTTGCCTGTGTGCGTTACTGCATGAGTGTGGGCATGTGTGTGTGCTTCAACAGTTTGAGGGTGAGCATGTGCCTGCATTCATGTGTTTGTGTGAGTGCGCATTCATGTGTGGGGCATGTTTACATAAACGCAAGTGCCGTCGTGTTTGTGTATGTGAGTGTACTCGAGCAAGTGTGTGTGTGTGGGTTGGGGTGCACAGCTCAGACACGAGCTCAGCTGTGGGGGGGTTGATTCTCCAAAATGGAGACCGAGTGTTCGCGCTGTCGTGAACGCCGTCGCGTTTCACAACGGCGCGAACCGGGCCTGGGTACAACCCATTCTGTCCCCCACAGGGGGCCAGCACGGCGCTGGATCGGTTCATGCCGCCCCAGCCTCCCTTCCTGGAGCCAAATGGGCACCGCGCCAACCCGCGCATGCGCAGTTGGGCTTTGCCAACCTGTGCATGAGTGGGGGACTTCTTCTGCACGCCGGCCTCGACTCAACATGGCGTCGGTGTTCGGGAGCCGGCCGCGAAACAATGTAGGCCCGGGGGGGGGGGGGGGGGGAGGCCGGCCCACCAATCAGTGGGCCCCGATCAGCCCACTCGGGCCGTAGAATCGGCGGCCCCGCCGATTCCAGAGGCCCGCGGCCGGCGCCGCGTCAAACGCGCCAGCGCAAACGGCGCCCATTCTCCGCACCACGGAGAATCGCGCGCCAGGCGTCAGGGCGGCGTGGCACGGTTGTGCCGATTCTCCGGCCCTGCGCGGGGCTCGGAGAATCGGCCCCGTGATGTCCCTCAGCGCCTGTCACAGAATCATAGAATTTAGTGCAGAAGGAGGTCATTCGGCCCATCGAGTCTGCACTGGCCCTTGGAAAGAGCGCCCTACTTCAGCCGACACCTCCACCCTATCCCCGTAACCCCCACACCTAACCTTTTTGGACACTACGGGCAATTTAGCATGGCCAATCCACCTAATGCACATCTTTGGACTGTGGGAGGAAACCGGAGGCACCCGGAGGAAACCCACGCAGACACGGGGAGGATGTGCAGACTCCGCACAGACAGTGACCCAAGCCGGGAATCGAACCTGGGACCCTGGAGCTGTGAAGCAATTGTGCTATCCACAATGCTACCGTGCTGCCCTTAAGAACAAATGAATCTACACTCCTTCATTCTACCGTAATCCATGTACCTATCCAATAGCCGCTTGAAGGTCCCTAATGTTTCCGACTCAACTACTTCCACAGGCAGTGCATTCCATGCCCCCACTACTCTCTGGGTAAAGAGACTGGTTAGTGAGCGGGGTTTTCCAATCCCGACCTTCCCTGAGACTGGAAATTCCCGCCCGAAGTCAACGGACCTATCAATGGTCCGTCAAATCTTCCAGCCCCGCCCGGGACGATTCCCACGGTGGGCGGGCCTGGAAAACCTACCCCAACGCCTCGGGACCGCCTTGCCTAATCGCGGAACGCCAAAGGCTACGGGTAAATAACGTGCCGTCCTTCATTGGAAGGTGATTGGAGCACAGGGTTAGAGAAATCTCGCCACAATTCTATTCTTCGGAGAAGAGGCGGATTGGACTGGTTGACTCTGTGAGATTTTCCCCTCCTGCCCGCCCTCCTCTGGAATCGCCCGGCCCCGCTGAAGGTTTTCGGCTGGGTTGGCAACATCCTGGTGAATCTTCCCTGCACCCTCTCTAGTGCAGTCTCACCTGTTTTACAGGTTGGAATGGGGGCCGTTCTGAAAATGACTGCTTTACTGATGGTTCTTACGCGAGCTGAAGTCTCGGGCTATAGCGGCACTGATCAACTCACGGGTTTCGGTCCGAAATTTAAGGGGGGGGGGCTATACACCGGGTTTTACGGTAATTTTCATCTCCAGTTTATGGACCTCCAGCCCACAATCCTGGGAGATTAATAGTTCCTTTCTCACCTCCTTCAAATGCCATCAGCTCGCTATAAAGGTGAGTAATGTTCAGAAGCTAATGCTGGGCTGGCTGAGCAAATAGCTTAGCAAAGCCCTTAATCTTCCCCATTACCCAGTGTCTTTTACGGTGGTTAGAGTGGGATCGGCAGCTTTAGTGGATGATCAGCAACTTCAGTTCAGACAAGGAGGCCTCCAGGGTGGCCCTCCAGCGTGAGTGGACTGGCGACCTGGGTCCGCTCGGGCGAGGAAAGCTGAAGGTTAGCCAGCGAGGAAGGCCAGCAATCATCGTGATGGAACCATCAATTCACCAGACACGTGTTTTCCGATATGAATATAGGCTTTAATCTACTTACTACAGAGCCAGCCTGTTACCCGTTGATGAACTCTCGGTGAACTGCAGGCTGACTCCGGACAAGGGTATTTATACAGCAGCACAAGGGGGAGGAGTCGTGGGCGGAGCCAAGGGTGGAGCCCCGTACAAACTCCTGAGCATTCCCAGAGCTACTCCCCCTAGTGGTCGGATAACGCTACTGTACTTACAAAGATACAGTGTGAATTACCATGTTACATTCACCACACATCGGAAGTGATTGAACCGGAGAGGGTGCAGTGGAGATTCACCAGGATGTTGCCCTGGGCTGGGATTAGAGGCTGGTTGGGCTGGGGTTGTTTCCCTTCGAGCAGGAAAGGCTGAGGGGGGGGATCTGATTGAGGTGTACAACATTATGAGGGCCATAGATAGGGCAGATAGGAAGAAACTTTCCCCGCTTAATAGAGGGGTCAATAATCCTTGGCCAATAATAATTGAGCGGCACGGTAGCACAGTGGTTAGCACAGTTGCTTCACAGCTCCAGGGTCCCAGGTTCGATTCCCGGCCTTGGGTCACTGTCCGTGTGGAGTCTGCACGCTCTCCCCGTGTGTGTGTGGGTTTCCTCCGGGTGCTCCGGTTTCCTCCCACAGTCCAAAGATGTGCAGGTTAGGTGGATTGGCCATGGTAAATTGCCCTAATTGTCCAAGAAGGTTTGATGGGGTTATTTGCGAGGGGATTGTGAATTCTGGGCACAAAGAAGTCTTGCCACAATTGTGCGGGTTAGGTGGATTGGCCGTGCTAAATTGCTCTTAGTGTCCAAAATTGCCCTTAGTGTTGGGTGGGGTTGCTGGGTTATGGGGATAGGGTGGAGGTGTGGGCTGGGGTGGGGTGCTCTTTCCAAGAGCTGGTGCGGACTCTATGGGCCGAATGGCCTCCTTCTGTACTGTAAACTCTATGATCTAGTTTGAGGAAGGATGTACTTAATAATTAATAATCTTCATTGTCACAAGTGGGCAGCACAGTAGCACTGTGGCTTCACAGCGCCAGGGTCCCAGGTGCGATTCCCCGCTGGGTCACTGTCTGTGCGGAGTTCTCCCCGTGGGTTTCCTCCGGGTGCTCCGGTTTCCTCCCACAGTCCAAAGACGTGCAGGTTAGCTGGATTGGCCATGATAAATTGCCCTTAGTGTCCAAAAGGGTTAGGAGGGATTATTGGGTTGGGAGGATAGGGTGGAAGTGAGGGCTTAAGTGGGTCGGTGCTGACTCGATGGGCCGAATGGCCTCCCTCCGCACTGTATGTTCTATAAGTAGGCTTACAATTACACTGCAATGAAGTTACTGTGAAGAGCCTGCTTGGAGGCCACACTCTCATTCTGGGGACAAGGGGGGTTGTGCTATGATGAGGGGCTGGGTAAATTGGGCCTGTATTCTCTGGGGTGATGAGATACCATGGGCGCGATTCTCCCAGAGAGGGAGAAATCGTAAGGCTGGCGTCAAATCCGGGCGGGTTTGACGCCAGCCTCCCCCTCCCCGACCGGGAACCGATTCTGGTCCCCGGTCGGGGCTAGCATGCCGACGCCGTAAACTCCGGCATCGCGGGCTTAACGAATTCCGTTAAGCCCGCTTGCCAGAGTTTGCGCCGGCTGATGCGTCACATGACGTCAGCCGCGCATGCGCGGATTGGAAGACTCCAACCCGCGCATGCGCTGATGACGTCATCGTGCATTTGCGCGAAACCCGCGCATGCGCGGGCCGGGATGCCCCTCAGCCGCCCCGCGAAGTGATACAGCGGGGCGGCGGAAGGACAAAGAGTGCACGGGTATCAGACCTGCTGCCCGCGATCGGTGCCCACCGATCGCGGGCCCATGGCACCCTTGGCACAGCCGTGGTACTGCCGTGCCAATCGGTGCCATGGTTTTAAAAATCGGCACTTTACCGCCGTTTTTACGAACGGCCAGACCAGGTGTGTTTGCCGTTCGTAAAAACAGCCGTAAAGGGCTGGGAACTCGGCCCATCGGCCAGCTGAGAATCGCTGCTGGCCGTAAAAAAACGGCGGCAGCGATTCGTATCGGGAGTCGGGCGTGGGGGGAGAATAGCGGGAGGGCGTCAGACTAGCGTGGCCGTAAAATTTTACGAACCCCGCTATTCTCCGCACCGTCGTGAGTGCGGAGAATTGCGCTCCATTTCTTTGAAGGCGTACAAGACCCCCCAAGGGACCTTGACGGTGGTGGGTGTTGGGTTGTTCATTCCCTTGACTGGGGGACCTAGAACACGGTGGGGGGGGGGGGGGGAGCAGAGTTTCAGGATGAAGGATGAAGTTGCAGCCGGAACGGAGAGGTTAACCTGGAAATCTCTCGGCCCAGAGTCGCAGTGCCGGCTCCGTTCAGTTTTGAAATGCTCGCCGGGTTTCGAGGGCCTTCATTTCTCCTGCCTTGAACGAGGATTGTCTCTCTTTGAAACTTTCGACACACGGCTTGAGCTGCTCAGAGGCTCCCTCTGTCGGTCGCATCCGGGTACCACAACTTGCTGCCCTGGCATTGCTGGTGTGCCATCTGAGCCCCATCGAATAGTAAGTTTGTCGTTGCGATTTTGGTGTTGGCGAATCTTCGCGGAAACCCTTACCCTCCCCCTTCCCTCCCCCCCCCCCCCCCCCCCCACTTCACTGCACTGAAATGAGCAGAATTCTCCTCAGTCCAAGGGTTCTGAATCTTTGGAATTCTCAACCCCAGAGAATTAGAACCATAGAATTCCTTGCAGAAAGAGGCCATTCAGCCCATCGAGTCTGCACCGACCCCCTGAAAGAGCACCCCACCCAGGACTGCTCCCCCGCCCCATCCCTGTAACCCCATAATCGCACCCGACCTCCACATCCTTGGACACTGAGGGGCGATTTAGCGCGTCCAATCCTACCTGACCTGCACATCTGTGGACTGTGGGGGGAAACCGGAGCACCCGGAGGAAACCCACGCACACACGGGGAGATGGTGCAAACTCCACACAGTCACCACAGGCCAGAATCGAATCCCTGGCGCTGTGAGGCAGCAGAGCTAACCACTGTTCCACCCTGCCACACCTGTGGGGTTATGGAACCCCCATCGTTGAATACATGTGAGGCTGGGATAGGCAGATTAATGGACCCTCGGGGAGTCCAGGGGAAGAGGTAGTGGGCAGGAAAGGGGGAGATGAGGCTGAATAGCCGCCACGAGCCTGGGGGGATGGGGGGGGGGGGCAGAGGGTGAGGCGGAGCACAGTTGACCCCAGCTCCCATTTATTACCCAATCTGACCTGGCCTCGGTTCGATCACTGAAACCAAAGCCAAATACTGCAGATTCTTGGAATCTGGAATATAAACAGAAAGGGCTGGAAATACTCAGCAGGTATGGCAGCGTCTGTGGAGTGCGAGACGGAGGTAATGGGTGGGGTTTTACAGCCCCTCCCGCTGGCGGGGTCTTCCAGTCCCGGAGATCTCAATGCACTTTTAGCTGTCTCGCCGTATCTACCAGGGCAGGATGCTCCTTGTTGGGCCTGGAAAACCCCAGTCAATTCGAGCCGACTATGTCTCTTTAATTACCCCCCCCCCCCCCACCCCGAGTTGGAATGTGATGGGTTTAATGTTGTTGCAGGGAGGGGGGTGGGAGGGGGGGGGGGGGGGCGAGGGGCAAGAAGAACAATAGGGAAAGGTTAGGGTCATGTGGAAGACGGGAGAGATTAAATAACAAAGACTTTCTCCTCAACCGCCCCCAATCTCTGTCCGGCTGCCTCGTGCTCCACGAATCTTGGACAAGGCTGTGAGGTACCCGGGAAATGCCACCTTTTTATAAAATTCACGGGATGTGGGTGTCACTGGCTGGGCCCAATGGGCAATTTGTTGCCCATCCCTAATTGCCCCTTGCATCCAGTGGCTCGCTCGGCCATTTCTGAGGGGGCAGTTAGGAGTCAACCACATTGCTGTGGGTGTGGAGTCACATGTAGGCCAGACCAGGTCAGGGTGGCGGATTTCCTTCCCTAAAGGATGTCAATAAACCAGATGTTTTGGGACTTTTACATCTTTCTTTTAAATTTAGAGTACCCAATTCATTTTTTCCAATTAAGAGGGCAATTTAGCGCGGCCAATCCACCTGGCCGGCACATCTTTGGGTTGTGGGGGCGAAACCCACGCAAACACGGGGAGAATGTGCAAACTCCACTCGGACAGTGACCCGGGGCCGGAATCGAACCTGGGGCCTTGGCGCCCTGAGGCAGCAGTGCTAACCACTGCGCCACCGTGCTGCCCTCGGACTTTTACATCTTTTAACTCCAGAGTTTTATTGAATTCAAATTTCACCACCTTTCTGACCCCAATTCCCATCCTTTAATTTCACCATATCCGGTAACGCCCTTTTGTGCATTAATGTCTAAAGATGTGCAGGTTAGGTGGATTTGATTTGATTTATGGTCATGGGTACTGGAAGGGACATGCTGTGTGGTACGATCCGCCAGTCTTTGGGACTGGTGTTGAGGACTCTGGGTCTGTACTCACTGGAGTTTAGAAGGATGAGGGGGGGGGGAATCTTATTGAAACTTACAGGATACTGAGAACCCTGGATAGAGTGGACGTTGGAGAGGATGTTTCCACTACTAGTAAAAACTTGAACCCCAGGGGCGGAATGGTGGCGCAGTGGTTAGCATTGCTGCCTCACGGTGCCGAGGACCCGTGTTCGATCCCGGCCCTGGGTCATTGCCCGTATGGAGTTTGCACATTCTCCCCGTGTCTGCGTGTGTTCCCCCCGGAAAACCCAAAGATGTGCAGGTTAGGTGGATCGGCCACGCTAAATTGCCCCTCAATTAGAAAAAAATAATTGGGTACTCCAAATTTTATAAAAACTAGAACCCCAGGGCACAGACTCAGAATAAAGGGATGATCCTTTAAAGCAGAGATGAATCTGTGGAACTCTTTGCCGCTGAAGGCTGTGGAGGTCAAATCGCTGAGTGTGTTTAAGACAGAGATAGGTATGTTCTTGATTACTAAGGGGATCAGCAGTTATGGGGAGAAGGCAGGAGAATGGGGATGAGAAACATATCAGCCATGATCGATTGGCGGAGCAGACCCGATGGGCCGAATGGCCTAATTATGCCGCTGTTGAAAGGAGAGCAGGGCAGTTCTTCCCAGTGTCCCGGTCCAAAACACACCCCTCGATGAAAAGTGGTTAGCACTGCTGCCTCACAGTGCCAGGGATTCCTGGTTCGAGTCCCGGCTTGGGTCACTGTCTGCGTGGAGTAGAACATAGAACAGTACAGCACAGAACAGGCCCTTCGGCCCTCGATGTTGTGCCGAGCCATGATCACCCTACCCAAACCCACGTATCCACCCCATACCCGTAACCCAACAACCCCCCCTTAACCTTACTTTTTTTAGGACACTACGGGCAATTTAGCATGGCCAATCCACCTAACCCGCACATCTTTGGACTGTGGGAGGAAACCGGAGCACCCGGAGGAAACCCACGCACACACGGGGAGGACGTGCAGACTCCACACAGACAGTGACCCAGCCGGGAATCGAACCTGGGACCCTGAAGCTGTGAAGCATTTATGCTAACCACTATGCTACCGTGCTGCCCCTTCACGTTCTCCCCAGTCTTCACGTTCTCCCCATGTCTGCGTGGGTTTCCTTCGGGTGCTCCGGTTTCCTCCCACAGTCCAAAGATGTGCAGATCAGGTGGGGATTGGTCTTGATAAAGATTGCCCCTTCGTGTCAAAAAGGATAGGTGGGGTCACTAGGTTACGGGGATGGGGTGGGCCTGGGTGGGGCGCTCTTTCGGGAGGGTTGGCGCTGACTCAATGGGCCGGATGACCCTCCCTCTGCACTGCACATCCATGCACATCCCCAAAGGAACACCACCTGGCCGCGATCAGCTGGCTGCCTGTGGGATCTTGCTGTGCACAAGCTGGTTGTCTCAGAGAGACTCAGGGCACAGCTATTGTTTTGCAAAGATTGGCAGAAAGTGAGTCCCCCCCCCCCCCATTAGTTGAACTCTTTCCCCCTCTTCACATTATTGGGTTCCGGGGATAGGGTGGAAGTGAGGGCTTAAGTGGGCCGGTGCAGACTCGACGGGCCGAATGGCCTCCTTCAGCACTGTATGTTCTCTGAGGCAGGAAGATGCTCCAGCCTGTGGCCCCGCCCACTCGCGGAGGGGGGGGGGATGCTGAGTGACAGCTCTGCCCCAGCACCGCCCCCTTCCTCCCCAGCCCCGACATGCAAATAAGGGGCGCGAGGGATTATGGGAGGTGGAAATCCCAGCGGCAAATCGAGCGTTAACGGAGCAAAATGTCAAAGGATCCGTGCAGGAGCGCCTTCTGGGAGGTGGAAAGAAAAGTTCTGGGCGAACAAAAAACGCGCAGCGTGCATTGTAGCGGGAATGCACAGCCTGACCTAGAAGTGGTGTGCCTGTGGTCACTATCGGCGCGCCGAGAGTTGCTCGCCATCGTCAGTGAGGTATATCCTTACCTGTTACTCCTCCGGGAGTTACAGAACGTGATGAATGGGCTGTATGAGCCGGTGATTAACTAGCTCCCAACCCTGAGGACTTAACAACCCCTCAGGGCCCTTCTGATTCTCACTGGCGATCACTTTAGTATTTAAAGGACAGAACTGCTATGTATGTGTATACAGACTTTGGTCTTACAATCTGAAACTTTCAGCCTTTCCTTCTTGCCACAGCTTTTCTGCGTATTTTTTACATGCTGTGTATTTTATACGTTTTTGACAGTGCATTCGGCCCATCTGTCCCAGCTCACCCCTATGTCTGTCCCAGTAACTCTACTTAACATTTTCAGGATGTGGAGATGTTGGAATGGGGTGAGCACAGTATGAATTCTTACAACACCAGGTTAAAGCCCAACAGGTGTGTTTCAAACGCTAGTTTTCGGAGCACTGCATTCACCTGAGGAAGGAGCAGTGCTCCGAAAGCTAGTGTTTGAGACAAACATTTTTAGCACAGTCAATCCGCCTAAACTGCACCTCTTTAGACTCTGGGAGGAAACCGGAACACCCTGCGGAAACCCAGGCAGACAGCGGGGGGAGAGCGGCAACCTCCACACAGTCACCCGAGGCCGGAATCGAACCCGGCTCCCTGGTGCTGTGAGGCTGCAGTACTGACCACTGTGCCGCCCATTTTCCCACCCTTTTCCCGGTTTTTATTTCTGCTTTCCAGCATCCGCGGTATTTTGTTTCCGTAAACTTTTCGCCCCCCCATCTCTGTCGCCCTTGGGTTCAAATAAGCTCTCTTCCTCCAATGCACCGCGTACCGGTTTAGCTCAGTGGGCTGCGCGGCTGCTCCGTGATGGCGGAGCGAGGGTGCGATCGGTCCCCATAGCGGCTGAGGTTATTCGCGGAAGCGCCACCTTCTCGACCATGCCCCTCGTCTGAGGGGTGTGGCGATCCCTCAGGTTTAAACTGCCACCGGTCAGCTCCCCCCCCCCCCCCCCCCCCCCCCTCCACACAAAGGGGAAAGCGGTCTATGGTCATCTGGGACCATGACGACTTTATCCTATCTCTGCCCCCCTCTGACTCTGCTCCACTACTGGCATCTGTGTCTTCAGCCTCCTGCGCCTTGAGCTCCCTCCCTATAGCTCCTTTATTTCACTTTCTGCTTTAAAACGCCCCTGTTTCTTTGACCAAGCTTGTGGTCACCTGCCCTCAGGGCTAAATCGCTGGCTTTGAAAGCAGGCCAGCAGCACGGTTCGATTCCCATAACAGCCTTCCCGAAAAGGTGCCAGAATGTGGCGACTAGGGGCTTTTCACAGTAACTTCATTGAAGCCTACTCGTGACAATAAGCGATTTTCATTTCATTTCATGCATCCTTAAGTGACTCGATGCAATATTTTGTTTGATAACTGGCCACGGTTCCTCTTTCATTGTATTCAAAGAACAAAGAACAGTACAGCACAGGGACAGGCCATTCGGCCCTCCAAGCCCGTGCCGGCCATGCTACCCGTCTAAACTAAAATCTTCTACAGTTCCTGGGTCCGTATCCCTCTATTCCCATCCTATTCCCGTCTTTGTCAAGATGCCCCTTAATGAATGGATGAAATGAAAACTGCTTATTGTCACAAGTAGGCTTCAAATGAAGTTACTGTGAAAAGCCCCTAGTCGCCACATTCCGGTGCCTGTTCGGGAAGGCTGGTACGGGAATTGAACCCGCGCTGCTGGCCTGCCTTGGTCTGCTTTAAAAGCCAGCGATTTAGCCGTGTGCTAATATCGTTTCTGCTTCCACCACCTCCTCCGGCAGCGAGTTCCAGGCACCCTCTGTGTAAAAAACTTGCCTCGTACATCTCCTCTAAACCTTGCCCCTCGCACCTTAAACCTATGCCCCCTAGTAATTAACCCCTCTACCCTGGGAAAAAGCCTCTGACTATTCACTCTGTCTATGCCCCTCATAATTTTGTAGACCTCTATCAGGTCGCCCCATAACCTCCGTCGTTCCAGTGAGAACAAACTGAGTTTGTTCAACCTCTCCTCATAGCTAATGCCCTCCATACCAGGCAACATCCTGGTAAATCTCTTCTGCACCCTCTCTAAAGCCTCCACATCCTTCTGGTAGTGTGGTGACCAGAACTGAACACTATACTACAAGTGTGGCCTAACTAATGTTCTATACTTGCCTTGCCAATTCTTATACTCAATGCCCTGGCCAATGAAGGCAAGCATGCCGTCTGCCTTCTTGACTACCTTCTCCACCAGTGTTGCCCCTTTCAGTGACCTGTGGACCTGTACACCCAGATCTCTCTGACTGTCAATACTCTTGAGGGTTCTACCATTCACTGTATATTCCCTCCCTGCATTAGACCTTCCAAAATGCATTACCTCACATTTGTCCGGATTAAACTCCATCTGCCATCTCTCCGCCCAAGTCTCCAAACGATCACCCATTGAGCAACCCTCTGCAGCCCCTTTTCCATTTTGACCTTTCACCTGCCCCCATGAATCCCTGACCTTACGGGTGCTCTGACAGAATTCCCCATCCATCCCCCACCCCACCCAGCAATCCCCCCACCCCATGACCAGGGGTGTAGCACCGCCAGAGTGCTGCTCCAGCACCTCCGACCTGGGGGGGGGGGGGGGGGGGGGGGGGGGGGTCGTAGATGGTTCGAAACAGCAGGGCACACTGTTGTAAACAGAATTCTCCCATCATCCATCTCCAGAGCTGAGTACCTGACAGTGCGCTTAAAAAAAAAAAAAATCCCAATTTTTAGGTTGAGAGCTCTGATTTTGCCCAGGCCGTCTTGTCAGGTCTATCTCAGTGCTGCTGTAGCGGGAAGGAGGTGTGGATTTGGGGGGGTGGGGGGTGGGGGTGATGTGGAGAGTTGGGGGAGAAGATAGGAGGGGGGTTGGGGTGGGAGGGGAAGAGGGTTGGCTGTGGGAGGGAGAGCTGCAAAAAGTGGTTGGTGACAGTGGGGGGCATAAACATTTTTTATTTACAAAGTACGGTTTTGCCGACTATTGGGGACTCACCTGATACACAAAGGGCCGGATTCCCCTGTAACCGGCAGGATAGCCTGGCACCAAAAACAGCGCCAACCACTCCAGCGCCGGGCCGCCCGGAACTTGCGGAATTCTCCGCTCTTTTGGGGGCTAGGCCGGAGGGGTTGGCGGCGAAAGGCCGGTGTGTTCTGGCACATGCGCAGAACCGCCGGCCGTGGCGGATCTCTGCTGAGGCCGGCGCGGAAGGAAGGAGTGCCCCTCCGGCACAAGCCCGCCCGCAGATCAGTGGGCCCCGATCGCGGGCCAGGCCACCACGGGGCCGGATCCCCCCCCCCGCGCCCCGACAGCTGCACCAGCCGGCCTCCCAGCCAGGTCCGCCGTGTGGGACCATGTCCATTTCATGTCGGCGGGACTGGCCGCAAGCGGACGGCCGCTCGGCCCATCGAGTCCCGGAGAATTGCCGAGGGGGGGGGGGGGGGGGGGGGTACTGCCGACGGCCCCCGACTCGTGTGGCGTGATCCCCGCCCGAAAACCGACGCCGGAGAATACGGCAGCCAGCATGGGGGGGGGGGGGGGGCTGGATTGATGCCGCCCCCTGGGGATTCTCCGACCCTGGCGGGGTCAGAGAATTCCGCCCAAGTAAACAACACAATGGTGGATTCAGAAGAGAGGTGGCCGACACATTTTCTTCGAACACCTCAAATTGTGGCGCTGAACGCAATGAAGATGCTGCTGGACCAGGAACCAGTTTAGTTCGGCGAGCACAGGGGGCGGTGAGGGAAAGGGCCTTGCTCTGAGTTCAGGCCAGCACAGCAGAGGTTACGATGTTTACTGGGGGTAGAATGCGGGAGGCCAGCCAGGTTCGAGCAATCGAGGCTCGAGGTACGTGAGCAATTTGTCCGTGACTGTCTCCCCAAGCCTCAAAAACAGCCCTCACAGAGTCCAGCTCACACAGGCCCTCGATCAGAGTTGCGCTTCGATGAGTGTCGGTCACCCATTAAGGGACTCAAGAGATAGGCCAAGAGCTTTATTCATTCATTCACGGGCGTCACTGGCTGGGCCAGCATTCATTGCCCATCCCTAATTGCCCCTTGAGAAGGTGGCGGTGAGCCGCCTTCATGAGCTGTCGTGGTCCATGTGGTGCAGGTACACCCACAGTGCTGTTAGGGAGAGATTTCCAGGAATTTGGCCCATCGCCCGACTGGATGGTGCCAGGTGTGGAGGGGAACCTCCAGGTGGTGGGATTCCCAGGCATCTGCTGCCCTTGTCCTTCTAGGTGGTAGAGGCCGTGGCTTCGGAAGGCGCTGTCGAAGGAGCCTCGGTGAGTTGCTGCCGTGCATCTTGTAGGTGGTGCACGCAGCAGTCCCTGGGCAGTGGAGGGAGTGAGGTGTTGAAGGGAGAGAATGGGGCGCCAATCAAGATTTGTCCTGGACGGCGTCCAGCTTCTGGAGCGTTGTTGGAACCGCGCTCATCCAGCAAATGGATCTCTCAGCAGATGTGCGGAATAGTAACTGTATCGCACCATCAGGCTGTAACTAGGCAACAACACGGGACAATTAGAGAGTTTGCGGTAAAAATTGCTCCTCCTAATGTCTCCGCACACTATCTAGACAGCTGCCACAAGATAATTGGTAACCAGGTGAAAGACAGACATGAACGAGGGAACAGACAGATTTTTATTGGATAACAACACAAGGATATGTGGGAGCTGCAGCAATAAATACCTTAAGACTGACATTTACCTGGATTAGGAGCTGATTGAAGGCATGGATTCGTGACCATTTTAATGGGGCCCATTCTAATTTATGACTCCAAGGAGCCTATTGTCCGTTATTTGTGTTGAGATTAGTGAAGTGCCCTTCTTCAAACTTGGCAACGCTCCATAGCAACGGCGCGTAGCTCATCCTTGAACCGATCGCAAATTACATTTGCTTCCCCTCACTTTCAAACACATCTGTGCCATGTGTCAATAGTCGGGCGGCACGGTGGCGCAGTGGTTAGCACTGCTGCCTCACGGCGCTGAGGACCCGGGTTCCATCCCGGCCCCGGGTCACTAGTCCGTGTGGAGTTTGCACGTTCTCCCCGTGCCTGCGTGGGTCTCACCCCCCCCCCCCCCCCCCCCCCACAACCCAAAGGATGTGCAGGGTGGGTGGATTGGCCACGCTAAACTGCCCCTTAATTGGGGAAAAAAAAAATGAATGTGTAATTAGTTGTCGAGTGTGGGTGACTCGGCTCTCAGGGCAGGGGGAAAGGGGGAAAGCAATGTGGCAATGTCACAGGACTGGTATTCCCAATGCCCGGGCTACTGCTCCGGGTGCGCTGGTTCGATTCCCACCACGGCAGCTGGAGACAAATATTAAAAACACAGCGAACAACTATCGTTGATTGTTGTAAAAGAGTGCCCCGTGAGGGAAGGAAATCTGCCACCCTTACTTGGTCTGGCCTACACAATCTTAGGATGAGGGGGGTTCGCTGTTTTAGGGTTGAGACGAGGGCAAAATTCTTCACCCCGTGCCTTAGTGTTGGGTGGGGTTACTGGGTTATGGGGATAGGGTGGAGGTGTTGACCTTGGGTAGGGTGCTCTTTTCAAGAGCCGGTGCAGACTCGATGGGCCGAATGGCCTCCTTCGGCACTGTAACATTCTATGATACGCGCCCCGCACACAAACCGAAAACCCAAAAAGAAAGCAGAAACCCTGGGCGAAGCGAGAGAGAGAGGGAAAAATAAAGGACGGACGGGAGGGAGGACAGGGAGAGAAGTTAAACACGACGGTCCCAGGAAAGGATGAAGGCGGAAGGGTGCCTCTAATTGTTTTTTTAGAGGTGTGCCGTGATCTTTAAAAGGTTGGGAATGTTACAAAGGTCACTCACCACCCCGACTTGGAAATATATCGGCCGTTCCTTCGCTGGGTCAAAATCCTGGGACCCTCCCTAACAGCACAGTGGGTGTGCCTACACACCTGAAGGGCTGCAGCAGATCAAGAAGGCAACTCGCCTCTGCCTTCTGAAGGGCAACTAGGGATGGGCAATAAATGCTGGGCTTAACCAGCAATGCCCACATCCTGTAAGTGAATTTTAAAAAACCCACTGATTTGGACCCTAAAGGTGCCAAGGGGTATGGGGCGAAGGCGGGGGAGGGGGGTGGAGGCGGGGAGGGGGGGGGGGTGACGTTGAAATAAAGAGTCGGCCATGATCATATTGAATGGCGGAGCAGGCTCGAAGGGCCAGACAGGCTTGTCCTGCTCCTAGTTTCTATTTGGTATGTTCGTTCCTCCAAGTGACTCCAGACCCACAGCAACGTGGCTGACTCTTGCCCCTCTGAAATGGCCGAGCGAGTCGCTCGCCTCAAGGGGCAACTAGGGACGGGCGACAAACACTGGCCTTGTCCAGCGGAGCCCCCAGACCCCACGAAGGAATAAAGAACAAAAAAAAGGACGGTGGCCGAACTGGTTATTAATTGGGAAGGGCGCAATGGGTCCTTTTACTTCTCAGACCGTGAGGAAGAATAAGGAGGCCACACACGCCTGGAAAATTAAGTGTGGGAATGGGGTGGAGGAACAGAAGGGGCCGGTGAACGGATGCACGGAACATTACAGAAGAGTGAAGCCTGGAAATCACTGTCACCGTGTCTGAACTGGAGTTCTGTCTTCAGGTATACACGACCAGCTCAGATCAGTACTGGGATTACTCAGGAGATGCAGAGAGAAAGGGGCCGAATGGTCGAAAATGTCATGCCCCCACCCACTGCAGGAATCACCGCGGGTGGGAGGGATAATTTGACGGGCTGGCAACAGGTCCGTTGACATCAGGCGGGAATCTCGGGCCTACGGCAAGGGTGGGGGGGGAGGGGGAGGTTAAAAATCCCACCCAACGTGTCACGGTTGATGATGACCTTTGACCGGAGGAGACCCCTATGTACTGATGGAGCCAACCTAACCTGACGTTGCTGCCCTTGTTAATCCCCCTCGAAACCCCACCCGAAAACGCCCTCGACAGCTCATCAACCCGAGCCTTTCAAAATGCAAGTCCACCCGAGATATAAACCCGACCCAATAAACCGGCAGAAATCCCCCTCAGAACCGATCAGCGAATGCGAGAGAACGGAAGTTTCAGACAGTGACTTCGACAATACCCTTCAAAAGCACCCGGGAAGGGGCAGCACAGTGGCCTAGTGGTTAGCACAACCGCCTCACGGCGCTGAGGTCCCAGGTTCGATCCCGGCTCTGGGTCACTGTCCATGTGGAGTTTGCACATTCTCCAAATGTCTGCGTGGGTTTCGCCCCCACAACCCAAAAAAAATGTACAGAGTAGGTGGATTGGCCGCGCTAAATTGCCCCTTAATTGGAAAAAATAATTGGCTAATCTAAATTTATAAAAAAAAAAGCACCCGGGTACGTATGTCGAGATGCGTCGGCACATGCCCCCCGACCCCGTGAATTATGCCGGCGATGCCCTCACAATGTGTGGGCAGGCCTGTCTAAAACCCCAGGCCTGCGACCCAGTCCGCCCTGTCAAGACCCTCGGAAAGAATTTCCCCCGCCCTTTGAAACGATTGACCTCGCACCAGATTCCGCTTCACCAGGAATCAACAACAACGGCCTTTCTCTTTGAAGAAAGCAGAAGCAAAATCGCAAAATCGTTCCGAGGAGGCCCGTCTAGTGTGACGTCGATTCGGGGTCGAACATTCCACCGTGACGAATGAGCGACAAAGCCTCGAAAATAAATATCTGAGAACGCGTCTGCGATTGTTAGCTCATAACCTGCCTCTCCTCGTTTCTTTCCCCTCCAGCCCTCTCACGGAAATTTAATTATTACTCCACCTGATCGCTGAAGGCAGCGGGACAGCTGGATGAGGCGGTTAAGAAGGCATAAGCCTTAATTAGCCGAGGCACAGAGTATAAGAGCGGGGAGGTTATGATGGAGCTGTGTAATATGCTTGTCAGACAACAGCCAGAGTACTGTGTGCCACACTATAAGTAGGATGTGATCACACATGAGCATAAAACCATTAGATTTGGAGCAGAATTAGGCCACTCGGCCCATCGGGTCTGCTCCGCCATTCGATCATGGCTGAAATACTCCGCATCCCCATTCTCCTGTCTTCTCCCCATAACCCCTGATCCCTTTATTAATCAAGAACGCCAGATTTGTGCTTGAGGTGCCGTTAGCTACAGGGCTACAGACCAAGAGCTGGAAGGTGGAATGAGACAGAATAGTTCTTTCTTAGAATGTAAGAACTAGGGGCATGAGTGGGCAATTTAGCCTCTCGAACTTGCTCCACCGTTCAATGTGATCGTGGCTGATCCCATCATGGCTTCAAGTCCACCGTCCTGCCCGTTCTCCATAACCCTTCAACCCATTACCCATTAAAAATCTGTCTAACTCCTCCTTAAACGTACTCACTGTCCCAGCATGCACCACACTCTGGGGTAGCGAATTCCACAGATTCACAACCATTTGGGAGAAGTAGTTTCTCCTCATCTCTGTTTTAAGTTTGCTACCTCTTATCCTGAGATTGTGACCTCTTGTTCTAGAATGTACCACAAAAGGAAGCATCCGCTCCACGTCTGTCATAATATCCACTCATGTATATCATGAGATGCAGATAGGCAGTGATTGACACACAGGATAACCAATGAACACACACAGCACAGAACAACCAATCACCAGACAGGGCACCACCACTATAAAGCCCACAGGGCATTAAGGCTCTCCCTCTCTCACAGGACATGGCTAGGGAGATAGTCACAGTGCACAGGCCAATGAACATCATCACCATGTGGTAGAGAGCTAGTCTGGTCAAGCCAGTAGGAGGTTATCAGTTAGGTTAATAGAGTGTCAATCCACAGCAGATTATGTACAGCAATCAACAGGTTCAATAAAACAGTGTTGGACCATCACCTGTGTCGGAAGCCTGTTTCTTGTTTGACTGCATCCAATTGCAGTCGATGTTAGACCAACACAGAAAACACATCAACGTCTACTTTATCCATACCTTTTATCATCTTGTATACCTCAATTTGATCTCCCCTCATTCTTCAAACTCTAGAGAGTAGAGGCCTAAACTGCTCAATCTCTCTTCATACGACAGACCCCTCATCTCTGGAATCAACTTAGTGAACCTCCTCTGAACTGCCTCCAAGGGGGAGTGGAGAGGACATTCTCCAGGGTGTTACCTGGGCTGGAGCGTTTCAGCAATCAAGAGAGACTGGTTAGGCTTGCCATAGATGGTTTGCCGAGGGTCTTGACAGGATCAATTGGCATGGCTACGGCAGGAGCATTTTAGACTATATTCTGAGGGTACGGCTGGAATATTTCACAGGGTGCGTGTGCCAACATATTGTGACATACTTGCAGGTCACTAAGACAAGTTGTCTAGGTACACCATGGCAGGTATTTCATTCAGGTCTTCAATCAGCGACTCCCGGGTCCACACTGCCCGTGTACCTGCTCCCAGGGCCCCGCGCTTATTCACCGTTGGTCAGGGTTCGCGTGCTCCCACACGATAGGCCCCGAGCGGGTCACGTGCCCCTGACAGATTGACCCTTAAAGGGGCCACACTACCAATGCCCCCTTATAATTCCACCATAATACATTCCGAGGCAGATTAACATAAATCCTCTGGCTCAGATTGATTGAGCACTATCTGATTAAGTGTCTATATTTGCAATGCGCCAAACTGGCGGCTTTTGTTTAAAACTGTTTAAAAGTAATTTAATGTTTCTCGGACGTGTTCAATGTCTTAGCTTCCATTTAGCAACCATTACCTCACCTGAATCTCCGCCTGCCCAGGTGGGACTTCGAGGTGTTATTCCCATCAGTGATGACCAGGAAACCATTCTCGATTGCCGTAAAGGCCCATCTGGGTCACTAATGATCTGCAGGGAAGGAAAGCTGCCGTCCTTACCCTGGTCTGACCTACATGTGACTCCAGACCCACGGCGATGTGCTTGACTGCGATACGAAGTGGGCTTTGCAAGCCACTTGGTTCAAGGGCAATTAGGGATGGGTAACAAATGCTGACCCAGCCAGCCACGCCCACACCCATGAAGAAAGAGAGAAAGAAATGATGGTCACAGACAAATAATTAACCAAACCAGTCTCCTGTGTCCCTATTATGTATTCTCATGTATTTTCTTGTATTATCTTGAATTCTGTTTAATTCCCTATTCTTCCCATGTACTGAATGATCTGTTGAGCTGCTTGCAGAAAAATACTTTTCACTGTACCTCGGTACACGTGACAATAAACAAATCCAATCCAATCCAATCATTAATTTACACCCCGCTAACAGACTTTGCCTATGTTGCTGCTTAACCCTGACCGTAACCTGCTAAATGGCCACAATGCTCTCTGGAATAAAATAGATTTGTAAAATGGTTACAGCGAAGAGGGAGGCCATTTGGCCCATTGAGCCATGCTGGCCCTCTCCAAGAGCAATATAGCATGTTCCTCTCACCTCCGCCCCCTCACCCAGCTCTGTCTCTTTGGGTGACCATACACAATTTCCCATTTGAAAGTCATGATTAAATCTGCCCCCAACACACTCACGGGCAGTGCATTGCAGATCTGAACCATTTCCTGCTCAACAATCGTTAATGAAAAATGAAATGAAAATCGCTTATTGTCACGAGTAGGCTTCAATGAAGTTACTGTGAAAAGCCCCTAGTCGCCACATTCCGGCGCCTGTCCGGGGAGGCTGGTACGGGAATCGAACCGTGCTGCTGGCCTGCTTGGTCTGCTTTAAAAGCCAGCGATTTAGCCGAGTGAGCTAAACCAGCCCTTAGTCCCCATGTCGCCATTATTTCGATTGGCAGGCACCTCGAATCGGTGCCCTCCCGTTCTAGATCCATCCCCCAATGGGAGCAGTCTCTTCCCGTCTAACCCTCGTGATTTTGACCACCTCCATCCCATCCCCCTCTCAACCTTCTCCCCCCCAAAAGCAGGACGCCGTCCCCGGCTTTGCCGAGCTACCCAGGTGGGCGAACAAACGTCACCGGTGAAGAAGTTGAGGTCAGCGGCATTCCATATTTCCCTGGTCTGCTGCTCCTACTGGGGAATGCCAGCCGGGTTTGGGGGAACGACGGGAACGAAGATGAAATCATTCAGTTAGAACGGCAGCTTAAATCAATTCAGCACTGGTCCGTTGCATATTCCTGCTCGTCGTTTGGATTATATCCAGTTGCGAAGGTTCACCAGGCTTATTCCGGGGATGGTGGGACTGTCCTACAAAGAGAGATTGGCGAAACTGAGGTTTGAAGAAATGAGAGGTGATTGCATTGAAATCCACAAAGTACTTAAAGGAATTGACAGGGGTGGGTGCGGGTCAGATGTATCCCTTGGTCGGGGAGTCTAGAACCAGGGGCACAATTCCAAAATAAGGTGGATGCCACTTAGGACTGAGATGAAGAGAAATCTCTTTACGCAGAGGGTTGTGAACTTTGGAATTCTCTATCCCAGAGGATTGAGGAAGCTTGCTCGTGAAGTGTGTATAAGGTAGAGTTTGGTAGATTTCTAAATAACGATGGCGTATGTAAAGGGAGAGGGGAATAGTGTGCTGGAAAAATCCCTGACGTGGATAGTGAGCCATGATCATACTGATTGGTGGGGAGAGGGGGGGGGGATCGATGGGCTGAATGGCCTACGCCTGCTCCTATGTTCCTCTGCTTCTAATGCGGGAAGGAGAATCACAGCAGGAGTTAAGTGCCACAGCGATATCCGCACTGCTCCTAATGATCGGAGTGGAACATCTTTTTCCTTCACGGAATGTCAGCCATTCATCAGCCAGCTCTTCTGAGTCACCAATCCAGCCCATCGAGTCATGAAACTGTCCTGCCAGCTACGTTCAATTGATCTCTTCCAAAAGTGATGAGTGAGAGGGGAATAAATAAAGGGAGGTGAGGGCAGGTTGCTCAGGGGTGGGGTGGAGGGGGGTGGTGGTGGGGAGCAGACTCTCTTTGATTGAAAAGGTCAGAATAAATGGTCAGACCCAAGTAGACAAAAGGAATAATCGACAGAGAACATTGACAAATGGTACATCGACAAACAGTGATTGGTTACAGTGCGGAACAAGGGGCCAAACAAAGCAAATACATGAGCAACAGCAGCATAGGGCGCCGTGAATAGTGTTGTTACGGGAACAGATCAGTCCCAGGGGGAGTCGTTGAGGAGTGTTGTAGATGTGGGGAAGAAGCTGTTCCTATGTCTGGATGTGCGGGTCTTCAGGCTTATGTACCTACTGCCGGATGGAAGGGTCTTGAAGAAGGCAATGCCTGGGTGGGAAGGGTCTCTGATAATGCTGCCTGCCTTCCTGAGGCAGCGGGAGGTGTAGACAGAATCAATGGGAGGATGACAAGCTTGTGTGATGTGTTGGGCTGAATTCACCACAATCTGCAGTTTGTTGCAATCTTGGGCCGAGCAGTTGCCATACCAGGCTGTAATATAAAATGCTCTCTATGGCACATCTGCCATAGTGGCATAGTTTGTAGCACTCTTGCCCTCGAAGACCGAAAGTTCTGGGTTCAATTCCCACTCCGGTGTGGGATTTTGCATTAAAAAAAATATTTTTAATTCAAGGTTTTTTTACATATATACACAAACCTCCCCGTATCGTACAACTCCGTATACCCTTGAATAGCAGCCCTCACCCGCTCACACAACCCCTCACTCGCCAGCAGACCCACATCCAACCTCCACGGCGGCCGTTGGGCCTCCCCCCCCCTCCCCCCCCCTCGCAAATCCACCCAGTGCGGAGCGTGATCGGAAACCAAATCGCCAAGTACCCCATGTCGGTGACCCCCATCAGCAACGCCATGTCCACAACAAAAACGTTGATTCGGGAATACGCCTGGTGCACGTGAGAGAAGTATGAAAACTCCTTCTCCTTCGGCCTCTCAAACCTCCAGGGACCTATCCCCCCATCCGCACCATGAACCCCCCCTCAACTCTCTCACAACCCGGCGACATCCTCGACGACAAACTCGGATCTAGGACTGTATTGAAATCGTCCCCGCCATAATCAGCCGATGTGTGTCCAGGCCCGGGGGCCTCGCTAACACCCGCCTCATAAAGTCCACGCCGTCGCAATTCGGGGCATAAACATTCACCAGGACCACCGGCATCTCCTCCAGCTTCCTGCCGACCATCACATACCTACCCCCCCGGACCGGCCTCAGTACACCCCACCTCAAAAGCCACTCTCTTTGTTAACCAACATCGGCAGCCCCCTCGTCTTCATATCGAACAGCGAGTGCCTCCTCCCCACAACCAAACAAATAAACCAACCCAATCCCCCACACACCTTCCTCCTCGGAACCTCTCCCATTTCACTCCTATTAACTAGCCGCCCAAGTAGCATGGTGGCCCCAGTCCACCTCTCCCCCCAATCCTCCCAGTCACCAACAGACAAAGAGAAACAAAAGGCACGCTCACCCACAACGCTCCCCCTTCAAAACCTCACCCAATTTCCCCACCCAATGTGTCCCACAATTTACACAAAACTCCTCTCGGTGGTTCAGTACCTCACACTCCTCCCGTCCATGGTCTCTCATAAAGGCTTTCGCCACCTCTGGTAAGTCAAAATAAAATTCCTGTTTCTCGTGCGTTACTCACAAGTGGGCAGAGAAGAAAACCCTGAACCTCGCCACCTTCTTAATGAGGAGCCTTTATTCAGTTATACAGATCTTCCACTTACCCAGCTCCACAGCCACTCGAAAAGAGCACTCACAGCAAGAGCACTCAAATACAGCACTCACACAGAGAGCACTCTAATACTGTACAGCACTCACAGCAAGAGCACTCAAATACAGCACTCACAGTGAGAGCACACTAATACAGCACTCACAGTGAGAGCACTCTAATACAGCACACACAGTGAGAGCACTCTAATACAGCACTCACAGTGAGAGCACTCTAATACAGCACACACAGTGAGAGCACTCTAATACAGCACTCACAGTGAGAGCACCCTAATACAGCACTCACAGTGAGAGCACTCTAATACAGCACTCCCAGTGAGAGCACCCTAATACAGCACTCACAGTGAGAGCACTCTAATACAGCACTCACAGTGAGAGCACTCTAATACAGCACTCACAGTGAGAGAACCCTAATACAGCACTCACAGTGAGAGCAGCCTAATACAGCACTCACAGTGAGAGCACTCTAATACAGCACTCACAGTGAGAGCACTCTAATACAGCACTCACAGTGAGAGCACTCTAATACAGCACTCACAGTGAGAGCAGCCTAATACAGCACTCACAGTGAGAGCAGCCTAATACAGCACTCACAGTGAGAGCACTCTAATACAGCACTCACAGTGAGAGCACTCTAATACAGCACTCACAGTGAGAGCAGCCTAATACAGCACTCACAGTGAGAGCAGCCTAATACAGCACTCACAGTGAGAGCACTCTAATACAGCACACACAGTGAGAGCACTCTAATACAGCACTCACAGTGAGAGCACCCTAATACAGCACTCACAGTGAGAGCACCCTAATACAGCACTCACAGTGAGAGCACTCTAATACAGCACTCACAGTGAGAGCACCCTAATACAGCACTCACAGTGAGAGCACTCTAATACAGCACTCACAGTGAGAGCACCCTAATACAGCACTCACAGTGAGAGCACTCTAATACAGCACTCGCAGTGAGAGCACCCTAATACAGCACTCACAGTGAGAGCACTCTAATACAGCACTCACAGTGAGAGCACTCTAATACAGCACTCACAGTGAGAGCACCCTAATACAGCACTCACAGTGAGAGCACTCTAATACAGCACTCACAGTGAGAGCACCCTAATACAGCACTCACAGTGAGAGCACTCTAATACAGCACTCACAGTGAGAGCACCCTAATACAGCACTCACAGTGAGAGCAGCCTAATACAGCAATCACAGTGAGAGCACTCTAATACAGCACTCACAGTGAGATCACTATAATACAGCACTCACACAGAGAGCACTCTAATACAACACTCACAGTGAGAGCACTCTAATACAACACTCACAGTGAGAGCACTCTAATACAGCACTCACAGTGAGAGCACTCTAATACAGCACTCACAGTGAGATCACTATAATACAGCACTCACAGTGAGATCACTATAATACAGCACTCACACAGAGAGCACTCTAATACAACACTCACAGTGAGAGCACTCTAATACAACACTCACAGTGAGAGCACTCTAATACAACACTCACAGTGAGAGCACTCTAATACAACACTCACAGCAAGAGCACTCTAATACAGCAAACACAGTGAGAGCACTCTAATACAGCACTCACAGTGAGAGCACTCTAATACAGCACTCACACAGAGAGCACTCTAATACAGCACTCACAGTGAGAGCACTCTAATACAACACTCACAGTGAGAGCACTCTAATACAGCACTCACAGTGAGAGCACTCTAATACAGCACTCACAGTGAGAGCACTCTAATACAGCACTCACAGTGAGAGCACTCTAATACAGCACTCACAGTGAGAGCACTCTAATACAGCACACACAGTGAGAGCAGCCTAATACAGCACTCACAGTGAGAGCACTCTAATACAGCACTCACAGTGAGAGCACCCTAATACAGCACTCACAGTGAGAGCACTCTAATACAGCACTCACAGTGAGAGCACTCTAATACAGCACTCACAACAAGAGCACTCTAATACAGCACTCACAGTGAGAGCACTCTAATACAGCACTCACAGTGAGAGCACCCTAATACAGCTCTCACAGTGAGAGCACCCTAATACAGCACTCACAGTGAGAGTACTCTAATACAGCACTCACAGTGAGAGCACTCTAATACATCACTCACAGTGAGAGCACTCTAATACAGCACTCACAGTGAGAGAAGCCTAATACAGCACTCACAGTGAGAGCACTCTAATACATCAGTCACAGTGAGAGCACTCTAATACAGCACTCACAGTGAGAGCACTCTAATACATCACTCACAGTGAGAGCACTCTAATACAGCACTCACAGTGAGAGAAGCCTAATACAGCACTCACAGTGAGAGCACTCTAATACAGCACTCACAGTGAGAGCACTCTAATACAGCACTCACAGTGAGAGAAGCCTAATACAGCACTCACAGTGAGAGCACTCTAATACATCACTCACAGTGAGAGCACTCTAATACAGCACTCACAGTGAGAGAAGCCTAATACAGCACTCACAGTGAGAGCACTCTAATACATCACTCACAGTGAGAGCACTCTAATACAGCACTCACAGTGAGAGAAGCCTAATACAGCACTCACAGTGAGAGCACTCTAATACAGCACTCACAGTGAGAGCACTCTAATACAGCACTCACAGTGAGAGAAGCCTAATACAGCACTCACAGTGACATCACTCTAATACAGCACTCACAGTGAGAGCACTCTAATACAGCACTCACAGTGAGAGCACCCTAATACAGCACACAGTGAGAACACTCTAATACAGCACTCACAGTGAGAGCACTCTAATACAGCACTCACAGTGAGAGCACTCTAATACAGCACTCACAGTGAGAGGACCCTAATACAGCACTCAAAGTGAGAGCACTCTAATACAGCACTCACAGTGAGAGCACTCTAATACAGCACTCACAGTGAGAGGACCCTAATACAGCACTCACAGTGAGAGCACCCTAATACAGCACTCACAGTGAGTGCACTCTAATACAGCACACACAGTGAGAGCACTCTAATACAGCACTCACAGTGAGAGCACTCTAATACAGCACACACAGTGAGAGCAGCCTAATACAGCACTCACAGTGAGAGCACTCTAATACAGCACTCACAGTGAGAGCACTCTAATACAGCACTCACAGTGAGAGCACCCTAATACAGCACTCACAGTGAGAGCACTCTAATACAGCACTCACAGCGAGAGCAGCCTAATACAGCACTCACAGTGAGAGCACTCTAATACAGCACTCACAGTGAGAGCACTCTAATACAGCACTCACAGTGAGAGCACCCTAATACAGCACTCACAGTGAGAGCACTCTAATACAGCACTCACAGTGAGAGCACTCTAATACAGCACTCACAGTGAGAGCACCTAATACAGCACTCACAGTGAGAGCACTCTAATACAGCACTCACAGTGAGAGCACCCTAATACAGCACTCACAGTGAGAGCACCCTAATACAGCACTCACAGTGAGAGCAGCCTAATACAGCTCTCACAGTGAGAGCACCCTAATACAGCACTCACAGTGAGAGCACCCTAATACAGCACTCACAGTGAGAGCACTCTAATACAGCACTCACAGTGAGAGCAGCCTAATACAGCACTCACAGTGAGAGCACTCTAATACAGCACTCACAGTGAGAGTACTATAATACAGCACTCATAGTGAGTGCACTCTAATACAGCACTCACAGTGAGAGCACTCTAATACAGCACTCACAGTGAGAGCACCCTAATACAGCACTCACAGTGAGAGCACTCTAATACAGCACTCACAGTGAGAGCACTCTAATACAGCACTCACAGTGAGAGCACTCTAATACAGCACTCACAGTGAGAGCACTCTAATACAGCACTCACAGTGAGAGCACTCTAATACAGCACTCACAGTGAGAGCACTCTAATACAGCACTCACAGTGAGAGAAGCCTAATACAGCACTCACAGTGAGAGCACTCTAATACAGCACTCACAGTGAGAGCACTCTAATACAGCACTCACAGTGAGAGCAGCCTAATACAGCACTCACAGTGAGATCACTCTAATACAGCACTCACAGTGAGAGCACTCTAATACAGCACTCACAGTGAGAGCACCCTAATACAGCACACAGTGAGAGCACTCTAATACAGCACTCACAGTGAGAGCACTCTAATACAGCACTCACAGTGAGAGCACTCTAATACAGCACTCACAGTGAGAGCACCCTAATACAGCACTCACAGTGAGAGCACTCTAATACAGCACTCACAGTGAGAGCACTCTAATACAGCACTCACAGTGAGAGCACCCTAATACAGCACTCACAGTGAGAGCACCCTAATACAGCACTCACAGTGAGAGCACTCTAATACAGCACTCACAGTGAGAGCACTCTAATACAGCACTCACAGTGAGAGCACTCTAATACAGCACTCACAGTGAGAGCACTCTAATACAGCACTCACAGTGAGAGCACCTAATACAGCACTCACAGTGAGAGCACTCTAATACAGCACTCACAGTGAGAGCACTCTAATACAGCACTCACAGTGAGAGCACACTAATACAGCACTCACAGTGAGAGCACTCTAATACAGCACTCACAGTGAGAGCACTATAATACAGCACTCACAGTGAGAGCACTCTAATACAGCACTCACAGTGAGAGCACTCTAATACAGCACTCACAGTGAGAGCACTCCTAATACAGCACTCACAGTGAGAGCACTCTAATACAGCACTCACAGGAGTAGCACCCTACTACAGCACTCACATGGAGAGCACTCTACAGCACTCACATTAGCACTCTCTACAGCACCACATTGAGAGCACTCTATACAGCACTCACAGTGAGAGCACCTAATACAGCACTCACAGTGAGGCACTCTAATACAGCACTCACAGTGAGCGCACTCTAATACAGCACTCACAGTGACGAGCACCCTAATACAGCACTCACAGTGAGAGCACTCTAATACAGCACTCACTGTGAGTGCACTCTAATACAGCACTCACAGTGAGAGCACTCATAATACAGCACTCACAGTGAGAGCACTCTAATACAGCACTCAAGTGAGAGCACTCTAATACAGCACTCACAGTGAGAGCAATCTATACAGCACTACAGTGAGAGCACTCTAATACAGCACTCACAGTGAGAGCACCCTAATACAGCACTCACAGTGAGAGCACTCTAATACAGCACTCACAGTGAGAGCACTCTAATACAGCACTCACAGTGAGAGCACTCTAATACAGCACTCACAGTGAGAGCACCCTAATACAGCATCACAGTGAGAGCACTCTAATACAGCACTCACAGTGAGAGCACCCTAATACAGCACACACAGTGAGAGCACTATAATACAGCACTCACAGTGAGAGCACTCTAATACAGCACTCACAGTGAGAGCACTCTAATACAGCACTCACAGTGATAGCAGCCTAATACAGCACTCACAGTGAGAGCACCCTAATACAGCACACACAGTGAGAGCACTCTAATACAGCACTCACAGTGAGAGCACTCTAATACAGCACTCAGTGAGAGCACTCTAATACAGCACTCACAGTGAGAGCAGCCTAATACAGCACTCACAGTTAGAGCAGCCTAATACAGCACTCACAGTGAGAGCACTCTAATACAGCACTCAGTGAGAGCACTCTAATACAGCACTCACAGTGAGAGCACTCTAATACAGCACTCACAGTGAGAGCACTCTAATACAGCACTCACAGTGAGAGCACTCTAATACAGCACTCACAGTGAGAGCACTCTAATACAGCACTCACAGTGAGAGCACTCTAATACAGCACTCACAGTGAGAGCACTCTAATACAGCACTCACAGTGAGAGCACTCTAATACAGCACTCACAGTGAGAGCACTCTAATACAGCACTCACAGTGAGAGCACTCTAATACAGCACTCACAGTGAGAGCACTCTAATACAGCACTCACAGTGAGAGCACTCTAATACAGCACTCACAGTGAGAGCACTCTAATACAGCACTCACAGTGAGAGCACTCTAATACAGCACTCACAGTGAGAGCACTCTAATACAGCACTCACAGTGAGAGCACTCTAATACAGCACTCACAGTGAGAGCACTCTAATACAGCACTCACAGTGAGAGCACTCTAATACAGCACTCACAGTGAGAGCACTCTAATACAGCACTCACAGTGAGAGCACTCTAATACAGCACTCACAGTGAGAGCACTCTAATACAGCACTCACAGTGAGAGCACTCTAATACAGCACTCACAGTGAGAGCAGCTCTAATACAGCACTCACAGTGAGAGCACTCTAATACAGCACTCACAGTGAGAGCACTCTAATACAGCACTCACAGTGAGAGCACTCTAATACAGCACTCACAGTGAGAGCACTCTAATACAGCACTCACAGTGAGAGCACTCTAATACAGCACTCACAGTGAGAGCACTCTAATACAGCACTCACAGTGAGAGCACTCTAATACAGCACTCACAGTGAGAGCACCCTAATACAGCACTCACAGTGAGAGCACTCTAATACAGCACTCACAGTGAGAGCACTCTAATACAGCACTCACAGTGAGAGCACTCTAATACAGCACTCACAGTGAGAGCACTCTAATACAGCACTCACAGTGAGAGCACTCTAATACAGCACTCACAGTGAGAGCACTCTAATACAGCACTCACAGTGAGAGCACTCTAATACAGCACTCACAGTGAGAGCACTCTAATACAGCACTCACAGTGAGAGCACCCTAATACAGCACACACAGTGAGAGCACTCTAATACAGCACTCACAGTGAGAGCACTCTAATACAGCACTCACAGTGAGAGCAGCCTAATACAGCACTCACAGTGAGAGCACCCTAATACAGCACTCACAGTGAGAGCACTCTAATACAGCACTCACAGTGAGAGCACTCTAATACAGCACTCACAGTGAGAGCACCCTAATACAGCACTCACAGTGAGAGCACTCTAATACAGCACTCACAGTGAGAGCACTCTAATACAGCACTCACAGTGAGAGCACCCTAATACAGCACTCACAGTGAGAGCACTCTAATACAGCACTCACAGTGAGAGCACCCTAATACAGCACTCACAGTGAGAGCAGCCTAATACAGCACTCACAGTGAGAGCACTCTAATACAGCACTCACAGTGAGAGCAGCCTAATACAGCACTCACAGTGAGAGCACCCTAATACAGCACTCACAGTGAGAGCACTCTAATACAGCACTCACAGTGAGAGCACTCTAATACAGCACTCACAGTGAGAGCACTCTAATACAGCACTCACAGTGAGAGCACTCTAATACAGCACTCACAGTGAGAGCAGCCTAATACAGCACTCACAGTGAGAGCACTCTAATACAGCACTCACAGTGAGAGCACTCTAATACAGCACTCACAGTGAGAGCACTCTAATACAGCACTCACAGTGAGAGCACTCTAATACAGCACTCACAGTGAGAGCACTCTAATACAGCACTCACAGTGAGAGCACTCTAATACAGCACTCACAGTGAGAGCACCCTAATACAGCACTCACAGTGAGAGCACTCTAATACAGCACTCACAGTGAGAGCACTCTAATACAGCACTCACAGTGAGAGCACTCTAATACAGCACTCACAGTGAGAGCACTCTAATACAGCACTCACAGTGAGAGCACTCTAATACAGCACTCACAGTGAGAGCACTCTAATACAGCACTCACAGTGAGAGCACTCTAATACAGCACTCACAGTGAGAGCACTCTAATACAGCACTCACAGTGAGAGCACTCTAATACAGCACTCACAGTGAGAGCACTCTAATACAGCACTCACAGTGAGAGCAGCCTAATACAGCACTCACAGTGAGAGCACCCTAATACTGTACTCACAGTGAGAGCACTCTAATACAGCACTCACACTGAGAGCACCCTAATACAGCACTCACACTGAGAGCACTCTAATACAGCACTCACAGTGAGAACACTCTAATACAGCACTCACAGTGAGAGCACCCTAATACAGCACTCACAGAGAGAGCACCCTAATACCGCACACACAGTGAGAGCACTCTAATACAGCACTCACAGTGAGAGCACTCTAATACAGCACTCTCAGTGAGAGCACTCTAATACAGCACTCACAGTGAGAGCAGCCTAATACAGCACTCACAGTGAGAGCAGCCTAATACAGCACTCACAGTGAGAGCACTCTAATACAGCACTCAGTGAGAGCACTCTAATACAGCACTCACAGTGAGAGCAGCCTAATACAGCACTCACAGTGAGAGCAGCCTAATACAGCACTCACAGTGAGAGCACCCTAATACAGCTCCCACATTGAGAGCACTCTAATACAGCACTCACAGTGAGAGCACCCTAATACAGCACTCACAGTGAGAGCACTCTAATACAGCACTCACAGTGAGAGCACTCTAATACAGCACTCACAGTGAGAGCACCCTAATACAGCACACACAGTGAGAGTACTATAATACAGCACTCATAGTGAGTGCACTCTAATACAGCACTCACAGTGAGAGCACTCTAATACAGCACTCACAGTGAGAGCACTCTAATACAGCACTCACAGTGAGAGTACTATAATACAGCACTCACAGTGAGTGCACTCTAATACAGCACTCACAGTGAGAGCACTCTAATACAGCACTCACAGTGAGAGCACCCTAATACAGCACTCACAGTGAGAGCACTCTAATACAGCACTCACAGTGAGAGCACTCTAATACAGCACTCACAGTGAGAGCACTCTAATACAGCACTCACAGTGAGAGCACCCTAATACAGCACTCACAGTGAGAGCACTCTAATACAGCACTCACAGTGAGAGCACCCTAATACAGCACACACAGTGAGAGCACTATAATACAGCACTCACAGTGAGAGCACTCTAATACAGCACTCACAGTGAGAGCACTCTAATACAGCACTCACAGTGATAGCAGCCTAATACAGCACTCACAGAGAGAGCACCCTAATACCGCACACACAGTGAGAGCACTCTAATACAGCACTCACAGTGAGAGCACTCTAATACAGCACTCAGTGAGAGCACTCTAATACAGCACTCACAGTGAGAGCAGCCTAATACAGCACTCACAGTTAGAGCAGCCTAATACAGCACTCACAGTGAGAGCACTCTAATACAGCACTCAGTGAGAGCACTCTAATACAGCACTCACAGTGAGAGCAGCCTAATTCAGCACTCACAGTGAGAGCAGCCTAATACACCACTCACAGTGAGAGCACCCTAATACAGCTCTCACAGTGAGAGCACTCTAATACAGCACTCACAGTGAGAGCACCCTAATACAGCACTCACAGTGAGAGCACTCTAATACAGCACTCACAGTGAGAGCACTCTAATACAGCACTCACAGTGAGAGCACCCTAATACAGCACTCACAGTGAGAGTACTATAATACAGCACTCATAGTGAGAGCACTCTAATACAGCACTCACAGTGAGAGCACTCTAATACAGCACTCACAGTGAGAGCACTCTAATACAGCACTCACAGTGAGAGTACTATAATACAGCACTCATAGTGAGTGCACTCTAATACAGCACTCACAGTGAGAGCACTCTAATACAGCACTCACAGTGAGAGCACTCTAATACAGCACTCACAGTGAGAGCACTCTAATACAGCACTCACAGTGAGAGCACTCTAATACAGCACTCACAGTGAGAGCAGCCTAATACAGCACTCACAGTGAGAGCACCCTAATACTGCACTCACAGTGAGAGCACTCTAATACAGCACTCACAGTGAGAGCACCCTAATACAGCACTCACACTGAGAGCACTCTAATACAGCACTCACAGTGAGAACACTCTAATACAGCACTCACAGTGAGAGCACCCTAATACAGCACTCACAGAGAGAGCACCCTAATACCGCACACACAGTGAGAGCACTCTAATACAGCACTCACAGTGAGAGCACTCTAATACAGCACTCAGTGAGAGCACTCTAATACAGCACTCACAGTGAGAGCAGCCTAATACAGCACTCACAGTTAGAGCAGCCTAATACAGCACTCACAGTGAGAGCACTCTAATACAGCACTCAGTGAGAGCACTCTAATACAGCACTCACAGTGAGAGCACTCTAATACAGCACTCACAGTGAGAGCACTCTAATACAGCACTCACAGTGAGAGTACTATAATACAGCACTCATAGTGAGTGCACTCTAATACAGCACTCACAGTGAGAGCACTCTAATACAGCACTCACAGTGAGAGCACCCTAATACAGCACTCACAGTGAGAGCACTCTAATACAGCACTCACAGTGAGAGCACTCTAATACAGCACTCACAGTGAGAGCACTCTAATACAGCACTCACAGTGAGAGCACTCTAATACAGCACTCACAGTGAGAGCACTCTAATACAGCACTCACAGTGAGAGCACCCTAATACAGCACTCACAGTGAGAGCACTCTAATACAGCACTCACAGTGAGAGCACTCTAATACAGCACTCACAGTGAGAGCACTCTAATACAGCACTCACAGTGAGAGCACTCTAATACAGCACTCACAGTGAGAGCACTCTAATACAGCACTCACAGTGAGAGCACTCTAATACAGCACTCACAGTGAGAGCACTCTAATACAGCACTCACAGTGAGAGCACTCTAATACAGCACTCACAGTGAGAGCACTCTAATACAGCACTCACAGTGAGAGCACTCTAATACAGCACTCACAGTGAGAGCACTCTAATACAGCACTCACAGTGAGAGCACTCTAATACAGCACTCACAGTGAGAGCACTCTAATACAGCACTCACAGTGAGAGCACTCTAATACAGCACTCACAGTGAGAGCACCTAATACAGCACTCACAGTGAGAGCACTCTAATACAGCACTCACAGTGAGAGCACTCTAATACAGCACTCACAGTGAGAGCACTCTAATACAGCACTCACAGTGAGAGGACCCTAATACAGCACTCACAGTGAGAGCACTCTAATACAGCACTCACAGTGAGAGCACTCTAATACAGCACTCACAGTGAGAGCACCCTAATACAGCACTCACAGTGAGAGCACCCTAATACAGCACTCACAGTGAGAGCACTCTAATACAGCACTCACAGTGAGAGCACTCTAATACAGCACTCACAGTGAGAGCACTCTAATACAGCACTCACAGTGAGAGCAGCCTAATACAGCACTCACAGTGAGAGCACTCTAATACAGCACTCACAGTGAGAGCACTCTAATACAGCACTCACAGTGAGAGCACCCTAATACAGCACTCACAGTGAGAGCACTCTAATACAGCACTCACAGTGAGAGCAGCCTAATACAGCACTCACAGTGAGAGCACTCTAATACAGCACTCACAGTGAGAGCACTCTAATACAGCACTCACAGTGAGAGCACTCTAATACAGCACTCACAGTGAGAGCACTCTAATACAGCACTCACAGTGAGAGCACCCTAATACAGCACTCACAGTGAGAGCACTCTAATACAGCACTCACAGTGAGAGCACCCTAATACAGCACTCACAGTGAGAGCACTCTAATACAGCACTCACAGTGAGAGCACTCTAATACAGCACTCACAGTGAGAGCACCCTAATACAGCACTCACAGTGAGAGCACTCTAATACAGCACTCACAGTGAGAGCACTCTAATACAGCACTCACAGTGAGAGCACTCTAATACAGCACTCACAGTGAGAGCACTCTAATACAGCACTCACAGTGAGAGCACTCTAATACAGCACTCACAGTGAGAGCACTCTAATACAGCACTCACAGTGAGAGCACTCTAATACAGCACTCACAGTGAGAGCACTCTAATACAGCACTCACAGTGAGAGCACTCTAATACAGCACTCACAGTGAGAGCACTCTAATACAGCACTCACAGTGAGAGCACTCTAATACAGCACTCACAGTGAGAGCACCCTAATACAGCACTCACAGTGAGAGCACTCTAATACAGCACTCACAGTGAGAGCACTCTAATACAGCACTCACAGTGAGAGCACTCTAATACAGCACTCACAGTGAGAGCACTCTAATACAGCACTCACAGTGAGAGCACTCTAATACAGCACTCACAGTGAGAGCACTCTAATACAGCACTCACAGTGAGAGCACTCTAATACAGCACTCACAGTGAGAGCACTCTAATACAGCACTCACAGTGAGAGCACTCTAATACAGCACTCACAGTGAGAGCACTCTAATACAGCACTCACAGTGAGAGCACTCTAATACAGCACTCACAGTGAGAGCACTCTAATACAGCACTCACAGTGAGAGCACTCTAATACAGCACTCACAGTGAGAGCACTCTAATACAGCACTCACAGTGAGAGCACTCTAATACAGCACTCACAGTGAGAGCACTCTAATACAGCACTCACAGTGAGAGCACTCTAATACAGCACTCACAGTGAGAGCACTCTAATACAGCACTCACAGTGAGAGCACTCTAATACAGCACTCACAGTGAGAGCACTCTAATACAGCACTCACAGTGAGAGCACTCTAATACAGCACTCACAGTGAGAGCACTCTAATACAGCACTCACAGTGAGAGCACTCTAATACAGCACTCACAGTGAGAGCACTCTAATACAGCACTCACAGTGAGAGCACTCTAATACAGCACTCACAGTGAGAGCACTCTAATACAGCACTCACAGCT